>NC_079904.1:8306722-8488866 GCF_024868665.1 Triplophysa rosa | reverse complement strand
TTGAGACAGCTGGAGGATACGTCGGTGTCCCCCAGGTGGAGTATGCCGCCGCGGTGCACTCGTGCCCGTAGGCGGCGGCCACCTGGGGGGGCTCGACCTAGACTCCCGTCCAAAGCATGTGGGGTCTCGGCATCTCTGGTGTCGAGAGCTTACATTGCGGCGGACCAAGCTGCCTCCTCTCTCCACGCTATGGCTCCTGCCAGGCCAGGGCGTTGAGAGAGCTCCATGAGGGTAAGACCGACCCAGCGCTTATGCAGGAACTCCGCGCCGCCACCGACCTTGCTCTACGGGCGACCAAGGTGACCACGCGGGCCCTGGGTCGGACGATGTCCACACTTGTGGTCCATGAGAAACTCCTCTGGCCAATCCTTGTGCAGATGAGTAACGCTGAGGTCCGCTTTCTCGACGCACCCGTCTCGCAACGGGGGCTGGTTGGTGTTACTGTCGAGCCGCAGCGGCCCTGCTCACCCCCCGCCCGTCGGGGGGGCGCGAGACCCGCACGCGGCCTCCCCCGGAGGGTTCTCGACAGTAGGAAGCAGTCCTCCGTGCCGCAACTCGGCCGCCTCGGCCATCGAGTCCCATGCACTGTCTGCTTCCCGGCAGCCCTGGTCCTCTTCGACGCCCTCCAGCTCTGGCGCCCCCCACTCAGGCGGCCCCCCCTGGAGGAGACAGCGAAGAGGAGACCATCGCCCCATCAGCAGCCGCAGCGAAGCGGCTGTCATGGGAAGACCTCAGGGGGATCGAGGCTACCATTGGGCCCGACCCCAGCCACATCGCTGGGAAGTCGGATAGAGACGGATCCTGCCCCGTCTCTCCATCTGCTGGCCCCCTCCGGGGGGCTAGCGCCCACTTACTTTCAAAAAAGGAGATTTTCCTCTCTCTCTGGATTACCACAGCCGCTCTCACCCTCTGCACGACGGTGAACGGCAAACTCGACATTGCGTCATGGCGAAGCACAATGTCGAGTATAAACACCAGCCTTCAGCACTCTCAGACAGACAGTGCATCGAGCCGGACAATCGCCAGGCAGGAAAAACAGCAGAGCCGATCTTCTCCCCGGGGGTCCTCCCCCGGCAAGGAATCCGTACTGCTAGCCATCGAACCACCCTCCGCGGGGGCGATGAAGCAGATCAAACCTCTAGTCCCCCTGTCACAGCTTCCCAGACTGTCAGGCTGGCTGAGGAAGACGATCCGTCTCGGCTACGCGATTCAGTTCGCTACACGTCCGCCCAAGTTCCGGGGCGTCCTTTTTACCTCAGTCAGAGGCAGGGATGCCCCCGTACTTGGGCGGAGGTCGCCTCCCTTCTGGTGAAGGGAGCGATAGAGCCCGTCCCACCGGCCGAGATGTTCAGCGGGTTCTACAGCCCGTGCTTCATTGTCCCGAAGAAAGGCAGAGGGTTGCGCTCTATCTTGGATCTGTGTGTTCTGAACAGGCACCTACACAAGCTGCCTTTCAGGATGGTTACGTAGAAGCACATCCTGGCATCCGTCAGGCATCAGGACTGGTTCATGGCAATCGACCTGAAGGACGCGTACTTTCATGTCTCGATCCTCCCTCGACATCGGCCATTCCGACGGTGCGCGTTCGAGGGATGGGCATATCAGTACAGGGTCCTCCCCTTCGGTCTGTCCCTGTCTCCACGAGTCTTTACGAAGGTCGTGGAAGCCGCCCTCCTTCCCCGTAGGGAAGGAGGTGTGCGGGTACTAACTATCTCGATGACTGGCTCAAGTTTGGCACACTCTCGAGATCTGTTGTGTATACACAGGGACCTGGTGGTCCGGCACCTAGATCGGTGGGGCTACAGGTCAACTGAGAAAAGAGCAAGCTCTCCCCGGTGCAGAGCATCCTCTTTCTCGGTATGGAACTCGACTCTGTCCTCACGAGCGGCCCCGCTCACCCCCCGGGGGGGGGGGGCGCGAGACCAGCGACGAGGAAGCCCGCACCCTCGCGGCCTCCCAGAGGCAGCGCGACTGACTAGCGCACCCGATCAGTGTTGAACTGCCTGAAGTTCAGACAGTCAGCGGTCCCCCTGTAACAAGAGGCTCCTGGGATACATGGCATCCTCGGCGGGGGTGGTCCCCCTCGGGTCGATGCACATACGACCGCTCCAACACTGGCTGCAGTTCTCAAGTTCAAACGCTCTCAAGTTCCTTGGAGAGCGTGGCACACCGGCAGCAGGCGTATGGTCACACGCTGTTCTGCCGACACACCCTAACCCCCTGGTCTCCATGACCTTCTTGCGGACAGGGGTCCTCTTTGGGATGCCTCCCTGCAAGGTTGGGGTGCCGTGTGCAACGGGCAAGCAGTGTCGGGGCGGTGGACGGGTCCCCGCCTGCGTTGGCATTCAACTGCCTAGAGTTGTTGGTTGTGCTATTTGCATTGAGGAGGCTACTACCTCTCGTGCAGGGAAGCACGTGCTGGTCCGGTCAAACAGCACAGCTGCTGTGGCATATTCTTTCACTCACAGCAGCTAACATGACTCGCCCGACGCCTCCTCCTCTGGAGTCAGCAGGTGATCAGCTCCCTGCGAGCCACACACATCCCAGGCGTCCTGAACCAGACAGCCGATGCGCTCTCTCGTCAGTCGACGCCTCGCGGAGAGTGGCGACTCCCTCCCCGCGCAGCCGGCTCAATTGTGGGCAGTTCGGCCAGGCACAGGTGGTCCTGTTGCCTCCCCGGACTCCACCCATTGTCCGCTTTGGTACTCCCTGTCCGAGGTACCCTCGGCACGGATGCCCTTGCGCACAGCTGGCCGCGGGACAAGCAGAAGTACGCTTCCCCCCCAGTGAGCCTCATTGCACAGGTCCTGTGCAAGGCCAGGGAAGAGGAGCATCAAATGGTACTAGTTACGCCCCTTTGGCCTAACCAGGACTTGGTTCTCGGAGCTGAGGCTCTGATAACAACTCCCCCCTGGCCGCTCCCCCTGGCGAACGGCTTCCCCAGGGGAAGGGGCACGTTACGGCATCCCAGGCAAAACCTGGTCTCCATGTCTGGATGGGACGAGGAGATCCTGAGTGACCCACCCCCGGTCCGGTTGGGACATCACTCAGGCTAGGTCTTCGGCCACTGGGCGGCTATACGCCCATAGGTGGCGCCTCTTCTCGTCCTGGTGCTCTTCTCGGCGAGAAGACCCGCGGAGTTGCTCGGTCGGGTACGAGCTGTCCCGTCCTCAAGAGGACGGGGGAGTAACCTCTCCCCCTCCACACTGGGAATGTGTGTGGCCGCTACGGCCACTCATCATGACCCAAGTGCTGGGCAGCCTCTGGGACAGCACGACCTGGTCATTGGTTCCTAAGGGGCGCGAGAGGGTGACCACCTTACCCGCGCTCCGTACCCTCTTGCGACCTAGGTGGCGGGCCTCAAGAGCGAAGAGACTCTCCCGAGAGACCAGGTGTTGAACCTGCAGGCGCTCCCCACCGGGGAGGAAGACCCAACCTATCCGTGTTGTGTCCAGTACGCGCACGGCGCCTCTACTTGGACCGCACTCAGAGCCCAGAAGCTCTGAGCAGCTCTTTGTCTGTTTCGGAGGTCAGCAGGAGGGCTGTCTCCAAACAGAGGCTGGCGCACTGGATCGTTAGGGCATAGTGATCTCTTTCGCCCCTGCCCGTTGGGGGTGAGGCACACCCCTCGTGGCTGGCTCAGGGCGCCTCTCTGGCAGACATCTGCAGAGCTGCGGGTTGGGCTATGCCTAACAACTCCGTGAGGTTCTAATACATACGCGCGGAACCGGTGTCAGCCCGCATCCTGGCAAGGTGTGGGACTGGCAGCCGGTAGGGCGTACGCCTGCGGAAGCCCTTCCCCCTCCGGGGGGAGCAGTGGCGATCCCGCCTCACTTCTTTCCCCTCAGGTAAAGAACAGGCATTCCATCCATCACTAAGCACCCTTCCAGGGGACAGGCTGGGCAGAGAAGCCCTGCCCCCTTAGGCCGGGGTACAGTTGAGTTATCTCCCACATAGCTCTAACCGGACCTAGTGCTCCAGACGTGGTAACCCCCCTCCGTGGGCTGTTCCGTCTGATGTATCCTCATGAATGGTTCCCACCTTGGCAACCCATGACTTCCCCAGGTGGACTCCCACCTTGCAGTTAACTCCTGCAGTCCGCACTTTCCTCCCATGAGTTCTCCCCTGATGGTGAGACCATGTGGTGTCTCCCTACGGTAGGTAGTGGCCTCTGCAGCGTTTTTCCCCCAGGGGGAATAATCGGTTCGACACAACGTCTTGTTCCCTCCATCAGGGAACCGAGGTTACATCCGTAACCAAGACGTTTTCATTATCTGTAAGCCATAATCATCAAAATTTCAAGAATTAAAGGCTTAAAATATTTCATTCTATGTGTAATGAATCTATATAATATATGGGTTTCACTTTCTGAAATGAGTGACAAAAAATATTGACCTTTTTCACGATATTCAAATTTTTTGAGATGTACCTGTAGATCCTGTCTTCATCTCATATTTTTGGACACCTTCTTACATAACCAATTAGATTAGTGAATTCTGCTGTGTTAACCGTTTTCAGTACAGATGTTTGTGTGTCATTGTATTTATTTCAGTTAAGTTTCATCAATGTATTGCATAGGAAAAACTTTTTTTTAATTATAATGTATGTAAAGCTTCCTTGCTGTGTAATTGTGTAAAGCGCTATATAAATAAAATTGAATAAAATTGTTACTGTTACATGACTCCACAGGCAACGGATGCAGAGATACACTAAGGAAGAATTTATTCACAAACTTAATAGAATACAGGCACATGAAATAAACATCACATAGCAGCGTTACTAAATAGAGACTAGACAAAGGACACGGAGGTGATTGGTCCGGGTGATGAGGGGATTGCTGACAGGTGCGGGCATGATGGGAAACGGAGTCCAAGGGGGAACACTGGAGAAACAAGCAGGAGACAGACGAGACTGTGACATTTACATGATTTCAATAATTTCTTAAGTAAATCAACTGTTAAAACTTGAAAATCACAGTGTCCTTAAGACATGTCTACTTTTCCTGTTGAAATTGTGTACAATTTAGGACATTAATGACAAGTTGTGTAACAAAACAAAGGTTTTATATATTGTTTAATTCGTTTGTACAATGTGTACAACATTGTTTCATGTTTAAAATGATTTTATTGTTTAGGTTTCTCTGAAAAGCCTACATATTAACTTACATAAACTACTATCTGGTAAGATGTTTATTAGGGATGTAATGATTCACTCAGCTCACAATGCTATTCACGATACGATATGAGTACAAAATGAGTTGCGACAAATTAGAAATGAACAACTGCTCTTTTATTATTCCTCAAACGCTG
Organism: Triplophysa rosa; assembly: GCF_024868665.1. Classification (NCBI taxonomy): domain Eukaryota; kingdom Metazoa; phylum Chordata; class Actinopteri; order Cypriniformes; family Nemacheilidae; genus Triplophysa; species Triplophysa rosa. The sequence goes on along the minus strand of NC_079904.1, from coordinate 8,483,557 downwards.
CATATCTCTTTGCAAAATACAAGTATATTTTATTTCAAATAACAAAAACTAAACTGCAAAATTAAAACAAATTCCAAATAAAATAAAAAAATAATAATGCAAAAGTCTCTTTAATTAAAAATATAAGACTGTCTGTGCTTTACTTGAATTTTTTCATTTCATTTTAAGTTTGCAGTAAACACAGCGGCCCCTGCTGTTCAAAACTTATTTTGTGATTCATTAAATATCTCAACCGACTTGAATCATCACAAATTATAATTGCTTTATGCTGGAACATCAATTCTTTTGGTTTGTGGGCTTACTGTATTTTTCTGATGTTTGATTGCATAAAATCTTATGATAAATTTAAATTGATAAACAAAATCTGTGGTCCCCCTGGATCCATCTTGCACCCCCCCCCTCCCCAACCCCCCCCCCCTCAGCAAATGACTGGTGACCATTTAGTTGCTTACAGCAGGGTACTGTGTGTCCACTCAGGAACTCTAGAATGTTTTATTAAACCTTATTTATTTTGCTATATTTTTTTCTGTTTCAGTCATCATCAATCCCAAAGCGCCCAAAGAAAACAAGAGCTTCAATTTTGATTTCTCCTACTGGTCACATACTTCGGTGAGTCAGAGGAAATGGATCAAAAACTCAATAGTTGAGGATAAATTAGAAACAGTAGCATTAATGGAAAAAGAAAACTTAATGTTAATTCAAACTTGTGTGGTTTTTTTTCTCTGTGGAACGCAAAAGGAGAAATGTACAAGACACTTTTCCATTTTTTTCACGTGAATTGGGATGTTTTACCAAAATGTACCACAAAGTATCAAAAAAGTAGTCCTTATGACTTGTATGCTGTTTTACAAGCCCTTTAGTCAAACACGTGTAGTGCTTTTCACTTTTGTTAAAATAATGATGAGCTTTGCTCATGAAATAAGATTTTCCACCAAGATGTAATCTATATGTAGCGATTTGGAAATGTTAAATGTGAGCTTTACCCACCCTTTAAACGTGTAATTTAAAATCTCCACAAGGTCCAATAAGGGCAAAAATAAATAATACTTGCATTGTCTAAGTGTGCCAAGCAAAACTCCTGATCCGCGTAGAGAGTTCAGAATTCAGAAAGTTCCACTTAAGTAAGTTTCGGGCCTCACGACCAGCACCATGGCACAGGTGCACAAGGTAGCAGTGGTCCATTCCTCTTATCTCCGTAGAGACGCCATGAACCAGTTTCCGGTGAGGGTAGATAGAGAAGAGAGGTGTGGTGTCCTCGTTTGGTGTTTAACTTCATGAAAGGGCATACCCATCCGAGTCTGAATCAACCAATTGACATTGAACAGAGGAAGGTTCATTTACCCCACTCAGTTACAATTAATTTGCATGTCTTATTGCCTCATGGCACATGTGCATATTATCAGTCCAAATTATTGTATAGAGTATTAAGTCTTTTAGGGTAACACAACATACATCAACAAAGAGGAAATTAAGAGAATTTAGGTACCAAATATGCCAGGTTTGAATCACATTAAGTTGTGATTCATTCAGATGTATGAATACAAACAAAGCCGGAATCAAACTTGCGTATTGATTTAAAATGGCAAGAGTGCCCACATACAACAAGGATATTTAAATATTTACAGAAAAGGGCAGTTTAGTGACCACATTAGAGAATGTCTTTAGGTGCGTCCCAAATCGCGCACTTTTTGCACTATTCTATGCCATTTGTAGTATAAATAGTGCAAGTAGTGAGTTCACATTGAAAATTCTCAAAAAAGAAGTGCACTTTAAGTACCCAGATGATGCACTTTTTCAACTGAAAATATGAAGTGTGGAACTGGGGACACTTCACACACTCAGCGGTCGCTTACGTAGCAGAAGGAAGGCGGGGCTATCAGACGCTGCTCGAGCAAAACTCTCCCATAATAGGCATGACCCATCATCATTAATTACAATATTTTTCAAGGCAGACATAGTTGACTATAATATACAGTATAACAGCAATACATCTTAAATCAATATAGAATGAGGGAAAATATAGAAAAGAAAGAAAAAAAAACACAATAATTACATTTGAAGAATACATTTTTGCAAGGGGTAGCAAGAAATTATAAGGCACTCAAGTCATTGAAAAAATTGGCTGCTATAATAGCTTTATCATTTATAGTATAAAGAGAGTAAAGAGTATAAAGAGATGTGGCAAATGCTTTAAGTTCATTTGCAAAAAAAAGAAAAGGAAGGAGGCATTTCAAGATTCTGCAAGTATTTAGCAAATACTAAAAGATTATTAATCAAAAAGTGTTGTGAACAATCTTTCTTAAGTACACCAAACATAATTTGTTTGTATTCAAGGGGATTTACAGATGTAATAATAAATTACATTTTACTGTACAATTGAGACCAAAATCGCTTTGAGTGGTAACAGTAAAAAAACATGGTCAGTGGTTTCAATATCAATTTCACAAAATTGACAAGAGTTTTCTTCAGTATTAAATTTTAGGTGGGTGTCATGGCTCTGCTTCCTTAGTCATGTTTTTCTTGGTCCTGTAGCAGAGCCATGGCAAAGCCTTAGGTTTTATGTGAGAAAACCATGAGATGTTTGTTTTTTGACATCTCATGTGTTTTCTCAGGTCTTGTCATTGGCCCCGCCCCTCTCGTTTCCTGTATTGTCTCCCTCTTGTGTCTTATGTTCTACACCTGCCCTTGCTCGTTATCCCTCGTTTGTCTTCCCTATATATACCCTCATGTTTCTTTGTCTTGTGCTGTTGGATTGTTCATTGTGTTCTGTATGTCCTGTAATTCTGCGTGTGATTATTCCTCGAGTTTCCTGCCTTGTCTTGCCCGTGTTTGTGAGTTTGAGTTTTGGATTTTTTAGTTCTTGTTCTGCCCCATTGTGGGAAGTTTTTGTTTCATGTTTAGATCTTAGTTTTGTTTCTGTTTAACACCCCCTCGTGGGTTTTTGTGTTGTGTTTAATAAAGTATTTGTTTTGTTAACCCCGTCACTACCGCTGCCTGCGCTTGGGTTCTCTTTCACTGTGATTCGTGACAGTGGGTATATGTGGGTTCATTCAAATTGTATTCACATGCATTGTGCCATGCGATTGACGTCATTTGCGCTCGTCTGGGAAACCGATATATTTTCTGTTAGTATAAAACGGTTTAGTATTCCATTTCAGACGATACTACTCTTCTAAAATCCATACACTACATGGTTTAGTGCATAGTGCATAGTTTAAGGGCAAAGTGAATAGTATGTCATTTGGGACACAGCTTTTGTGTTTGTGTTAGACCATTCCTCAATTCTTCTGGGACCACTCTTCCCTCGTCACAGTCTCTTTAAGGTGCCAGAGAGAGGGTTGTAAACTGTACTTTTTGGATTTAGAGATGCTGTTAACAGTCTGGGGGAGCAGGGGTCGCGCCAGGACGTTTTTCTTGGGGGTGCTGTGGGGGGGCTTAACAGTTTAGAGCAGTGGTCACCAACCCTGTTCCTGGAGATCGACCGTCCTGCAGACTGCAGCTCCAACCCTGCTTCAGCGCACCTGTCTGTAATTATCAAGCAAACCTGAACACCTTGATTAGATAGTTCAGGTGTGTTTGATTGGGGTTAGAGCTGAAATCTTCAGGACGGTCGATCTCCAGGAGCAGGGTTGGTGACCACTGGTTTAGAGGGTGGGCTAATAACATTTTTAAAATAATAAATGTCTTAGCTAGACAACATGCAATTTTGCCATTTAAGTACAGAACGACTTCTTAAAAATATTGTTGTAGTGCATTAGCCTAGACTTCTCCCATGGGTGCACTTAGTTATAGTTATTGTCATGACTCATGAGGGCGGAGACTCAAGTGCGGGGAGAACAGAACTTCATTGAGTAAAAAACACAAAAAAGTCCAAGGTCCAAAAAACAAAACCAAACAAAAATAGTCCCAGGCAGAAGCACAAAGTCCTCAGAGAGAAGCTCGACCCGGAGAAACTCACAAAGGAGAGAAACTGAACCCACACGGGGAGAACTTTACCAGCAGCGGGAGAACTCGACCAGCAGCGGGAGAACTCAGTGCGGGGAGTGATCTCGACCCGACGAAACTCACTAGGAGGGAGAGCATGCTCCGCCAGGGATGAGGTGCCGTGATGCCGACAACTGGGAGGTCCGGAGCAGCAGCGGGTACTGCGAGGCAGAGGAGTGAATAACAACGAGAGGCAAAGCCACTGGAGTAGATGGCTGGGCTAAGGCTAAGTCTAAACAGTGCTAGGCTCACTAGACTGTGGCAGTCAGAACTTATAAACGGTAGAGAGAAGTCTCTGGGAGAAGGTGAAGCACAGACATATATTCTGTGTCTCCACGCGGTTTACAAAGCATCTTATTTTCCTTCACGATCGCCGGTAAAACGCTGCAAACTTGAAGCGCGACTGCAGGCGAGTTACCCCGAAACACATTACGAAGGCAGCACAAAGGTTTTTAACTTAATTATGTTAAGTTATGTTAATTAATTATGTTTACATCATGTTAACTTAACACGAGCTGCTGCATAACGTGAAATGCAACAAAGTCAGCAAAAAGAAACCAGCGCTGTCCTCTACTGATTATAGAAGTGATGAAGTGAGTCAAACTGTACATTCGAACCAAGTATGTAACATGTTTGCATGATTAAAGAAATGCAATACAATTTATATAATATGTCTTTTTGAAAGCTATTTCTCATTCATTGCTGTCTCAAGCAAAGACAATGCAGCTCTTTCTTCAAAGAGGCATGCCATGACTAAAACTAAATTGCATTTTCGTCAAAAGACTATGACTAAAACTAAATCAAAATTTGCTGTCAAAATTAACACTGAAATCATCACTGACTGTGGAAACTTCACACTGGCCTTCAAGCAACATGTATTCTGTGCCTCTCCACTCTTACTCCAGACTCTGGGACCTTGATTTCCAAATGAAATGCAAAATTTACTTTCATCTGAAAAGAGGACTTTGGTCCACTGTGTTTTCTGAAGTCCACAGTCAACGCAGCCATCTACCAGGAAATTTTAGAGCACTTCATGCTTCCTTCTGCTGCCAAGCTTTATGGAGATGCTGATTTCATTTTCCAGCAGGACTTGGCACCTGCCCACACTGCCAAAGGTACCAAAAGCTGGTTCAATGACAATGGTGGTACTGTGCCTGATTGGCCAGCAAACCCGCCTGACCTGAACCCCATAGAGACTCTATGGGGTATTGTCAAGAGGAAGATGAGAGACACCAGAACCAACAATGCAGATGACCCGAAGGCCGCTATCAAAGCAACCTGGGCTTCCATTACACCTGAGCAGTGCCACAGACTGATTGCCTCCATGCCACGCCACATTGATGCAGTAATTATTGTAGGGTATGGTCGGATCAAAGTTTACCATCTGTGATCATAAAACACAGTAACCTCTCAGCAGGACTACGACCAGGCACCAACAAGTCTGGCCAAATGTCCTATTCTCAACACCTTCATCTAAACCAGGACAGATTCGGATACTCTCCCCTAGACTTCAAAGGAGGTTCTTGGGGGAGGACAGGACTGTTCACCAAAGTGAGAAAAGCCATGTGGCCCCTAGGGACTGAGAGCCTCAAATTCTTCCAAAAGAATGTCTCTTTCTCTTTCCTTAGACTGGTTTAAAGACTGGTTTAAAGTGTATACACATGAATCTCCACATTGTATGCTTGTCTCTATGTTATTCACCTTCACCTATAACCTCAAAGGCATATGTGCTTAGTTGTATTCTGTGTATATTTACATTCTTGTCCAAACTACAGGTCAATGTAATTGTAACCCCTTCATGTTTCATATCTACGTGTTTCCCTTTTCATTTCTTAGAATATGGTGTAGAGCACAGTAATGTATTTTATACCATGCTCATTTTATTCTATTCTAAGTCTATTCCTGCTCCAAACTCCCAGGTGACCATAAATACAAATGACTTAGTGTGCCGGACAAAGAAACACGTTTTCGCGCCCAAAACTATCTCATCACATTGGATCGCCCACCTTGGAGGGGCGTGACGCCCTCTGTGTTAAAACATCTGAACACACAGGAAAGCTTGCTCTTTTGTGTATGTTCGTTCACTTGTGTGTGTTTGCACTCGTGCGCTCGCTCGTTTTCTTTCAAGCTCTCGAGAACTGTCTCTCCTCGGAGACAGCTTCTTCCGGCAGTTTGCTTCAGCTAAATCCGACTGACTCACGGCTTGCTCCGAACACATCAGGACCCTTTGATACGCGCGCCAGCACGTGTCCCGAGAAACAAAGAAGCCAATGCAAATATCTGAACTATTGCTAACTAGTTGCGTATAAGCTTTGCCCCTTTTAAATAAGGAGATTGTCCTCGATGGTTCGTGCACTTGTGAATAGCTGATTTAATACTGCCATTTTCTTTGCTTTATCTATTTCTTTCATTCTCTACTGTTTTACGTTTTTATGTTTGTTTGTTAATGTTTGGTTTTTGTTAGCTAGTTGATTTTATTTCCCCCGTAGTGTAGATAAATAAACCGCATGTGTATCCACGCTCGAATTGTTTCTGTGTTTACTTATCACATATCAACGTCACTTAAACTGCTTGATTTCGTTAAGATTTCTGAAGTGGTACTGTACTACAGTAAGAATATTGTGTTTCCAAGGCCAGGAAAGTAATATGTCTTAGAGTTGATATACGATCTGCTGATCACTCGCTGGATGAGTGTATTTAGTTTGTCGCTGTTATTGGCTCTGCTGCATCAGGTAAAGTGTATAAAATAATTAATGGTTAATCACCATTAATTATTTGTAGGTTACTGTGTTTAAACTCATAGTTTCCTCGAAATACACTACATTATGTTGGCTTGACAGAGCCAACATACTGATCTTGTATCTAAGCTTATTATTATGTTGGCTTGACAGAGCCAACATACTGTTCTTGTATCTAAGCTTATTATTATGTTGGCTTGACAGAGCCAACATACTGATCTTGTATCTAAGCTTATTAGTGATGCTTTGAAAAAGCATGTCAAGCCAACATAATAAGTTTAGATACAAGATCAGTATTTTGGCTCTGTCAAGCCAACATAATAAGCTTAGATACAAGATCAGTATTGAAGGGGTTATCAGGCTCTATAAGAACATCACTCACAATGGGGTGTAAGTTGCACCCCTGGGGTGTGAGAGCCTCCCAAAATTTCTGTATACTTATAATGGTGCCCATAGACTCCCATTCAAAACCTAGATACCTATATATTCACACGTTATTTTTTCGCTTTGGACCCATGAATGACTACATCAAATCGAGCGGCCCATTGAGGAATGTTGTGTGATGACTTTTGGAAGCGATCGGGTGGAGGGGGTGCAATAGGGGGCCGAATAAAAACCCGACAAATCCCATTGACTTAACATTGCGCCCAACTTTGACGGGTCGTAGCTCCGAATGTAGAAACATGAAAATAATACACGATTTGAAGAGGCTATCAGGCTCTGTAAGAACATCACTCACAATGGGGTGTAAGTTGTACCCCTGGGATGTAAGAGCCTCCCAAAATTTCCCAATCACAGGAAGCATGCCCATATAAGGCGTAAAACGTCCCATGTTGAATATCTTAGCAGTACAACCACTTAGAGACAAGAGGGTGGGCTCATTTTACTCAGGCTACCAATCAGTATGACATGATCAGTATGAAGTTATTATGCCAAGCCCATAGCAACCATTTACAGCAACTGATCCCATAGACTCGCATTATAAAAGGTTCAGGTGGATATCTTTGCAACACAGTGTCATATAGACAAGGGGGTGGGCTCGTTTTACTCAGGCAACCAATCAGTGTCCCAGGATCATCATGAAGCTTCGAAGCCACGCCCATAGCAACAAAACATGTCAGCCTAGCAACCGTTTAGCAATATCTATATCAATGCATCGGAACATCGTAGAGAGACGGGGGGTGGTTCTTTACACTCATAGCTTAGAGAATCATCAATTGGCAGATGCAAAGCCACGCCCATAGCAACCAAACAGGTTAGCCTAGCAACCATTTAGCAAAACCTATATCTCTGCATAGGAACTTCGTAGAGACACGGGGGGTGGTTCGATTCACTCACAGGTTAGAGTATTATCAATTGCATATGCCAAGCCACGCCCATAGCAACCAAACAGGTTAGCCTAGTAACCATTTAGCAACGCCTATATCTCTGCATCAGAACATCATAAGTAGTAAATATGATACACCGAATGTCAAAAACGTGATTTATTACCCCTAATTTATTACCCCCTGCCAGGTTTATGATTATGACCTTTGACCCGTACATCCTGTATACATTTATGAACCCTTTGTTGTTTGTTCAGGAAAACAGGTTATAATGTCCAGGCCTCGTTGTTTCACACACACCCCTTCTTTGCTGTAGAGATAAGGATTTGGTTTGAGAATGCTTGGTTTTTGACCTCATGTGAATGAAAGCAATAAAAGATGAGTTAAAGAAAATAAGAAGCACTGATGTTAAATAAAAAAGCTAAATAGTGATTAAATGAAATAAGTTAAAAGATTCAGGTTTTAAGTTTAAAAAGAATGTGTCTGAGTTGGTTTTCAGAATGTTTGGTTTTTGACCTCCTGTGAATGATGCAATACAAGATGAGTTAAAGAAACAATTAGCACTGATGTATAATAAAATAGATAAATAGTGATTAACTGAAATAAGATAAAATATCTAGCTTTTAAGTTTTAAAAAGAACTTGCCTGTGTTGTAGGGTGATGCATGCAGTCAGTTGTTAAAATGAAAATGTAGTTACAACTATGTTGGGAGATCCTCTGTCCCTTTCTACCCACACATCCCCTCCACCCCCAAACCAAGACGATGCTTTCACCCTGTCTGATTTGTAAATTAGGGTGAGATAAAGTAAAATGTTTATGCATGTCCCAAACGAAGTTTAGCTTTATGTGTTTTTATGACTTGGTCATCAAAGTTTGGTTTTCTTCTGGTTTCTGTTTTTACGATCTCCATATCTAACCCCACACACCACATGGCAAAAACTTGTTTCCACCCCACCTGCCTGGCAGTGGGGATCCTATCTTCCAACGGTCTGTCTTCTTATCATGTTATCCCAAACGAAGTTTATATGTGTGTGTTTTTATGACATGGTCATCAAAGGTTAGTTTTCTTCTGGTTTTCTGTTTTACGATCTCCAGATCTAACCCCACACACCAAATGGCAAAAACTTGGTTCCACCCCACCTGCCTGGCCGTGGGGGTCCTATCTGTCTCCCAACTCAGTGTGAAGTCTGTATGCTGCGATATCTTTTTACAATTTATAGTGTTCAATTAAATCTTTATCCTTTTAAGAGTTACCTGTTTTCGGGTTTTGAATCTTCTAGTGATGATGAAAGTGTTTGAGACATTGGTCTGTATTATATCAATTTGTCACAAACAGCCATTTGACATGCCCCGACATGTTCTTGCTGGTCATGGAAGAGTCGGTCCAAATGTGAGTTTTTGTTAGACTAAACAAGGCGATGTTTAGTGTTCAAGAGTTAAACCAATGAGTTAAACAATTAACAAAGTTATAGGATACCATCCTGTCTGATTAATCCTACAGACTTGCTGACTCCAGCCTGCTTTTCTTGTGCAGAACTTATACTATTTAGGTTTTATACTCTAGTTATTTAAGCTCATGAATTGTATACCTTCTTCTATTTATAGTGGTGAGTAAAATCACGCATTATTGTATGATTATATTCAGGTGGTATACACAAAACACTGTATACTTTTTACAATAGGATTACCTAAGTACATTTTCACAGATTTTTTGTTTTTACGAAAAAATAAATAAAATACATGTCTTTACATTATAATTCTTTAGACTTTTTTTGTTGTTATTTTCTATTATTTGTTATTTAGTGTAGCTGGTAAACAGTTATATTTAATAATGTTTTGGTATAGTTTTCATATTATTGGTGTTGGGATAGTTTAAATTGGGGTGGTTCTTGTTTGTTCATGCAAATTTCACAGGCCATCCGTGCCATTGTACCAGCAATAATGTTTTGCTGCCCTTCTTCTTCTTGGCTAGAATTTTTTCAACTTTAAATGTCTTGTTTTTACCTATAAGTATTTTTTGTATTTATTTTTCATAAAAAACACCATCGATAACATCGCCGTCGTAATCACTCAATCTGTAGACAGGGGGATCTCATTGGATACATGTTGTTATGGTTAAAAATTCACTTACCAATCAAATTTGAAGCCATAGTTTAGAGAGCAGAGGCTTCGTAGAGCAGACGTTACAATGTCTACTCAACTCAACTTTATTTATATAGCGTTTTTACAATTTTCATTGTTACAAAGCAGCTGTACATGAGACATATTGACTATAAGCAAAATAATTAAAGTTGTACCTGAAAAACAAGAAAAGGTTGAAAACACAGAAGACAGACATACCCACATACAAAACACTCCACACACAGAACACGCACCAACACACACAGACACAGAGACACACACACACACGGATGCGCACGCACACACACACAACACACACACACACACGTTCGTACACAGACAAGTACGCACACACACACACGCTCAGTGAGAGCACACATTTAGGATATTTAGGACAAAGGAGAGAGAAGCACAGGTCAAATATAACAGATAATAAATTCCTATATGCAATATTAATTAAGTAAAACTTTAAAATTCTAAAGCAGCCCCCCCGGCAGGCAGATAGTGCAAAAACAGTATGCAAACGGTGGCGAGGAACCCAAAACTCTAATCGAGAAAAAAAACCTCAGGAGAACCCAGGCCCAACCAGGGGATTCCAGTTCCCCTCTGGCAAAAGCTGCTGCCTCTGCACAAGCTCCAGAGAACTTGCACAACAAGGCTAAATAAAATAAATAAACTTAATAATAAAATAAATTATAGTTTAAGATTATCATTAATAATCTAATAGCATTTGAAGTTTTGTGGTGAAGACATGTCAAGAGACCGCGTCCTTCTTTATCCAGCTCTATCATCTCAGCTCTTGTCAGGTCCCCACTTCCCATTCTCCGCTCTACCATCAGGTCAGGCCATGAACTGCATCCTGCTCGCTGTGGTAACCTTGGAACAATGAGACAAGACTGGCTGAGAGTAGAGTACTGTTCTGTACTCTTTGATGCAACAAGTACATCAGTTGTGTTTTTGGTTCCGGTTGATCTAACTAATGCAGCCTAAACCCTCTGAAGATTTATATTATGGAAGAGTAGTGTATGCAAGATTAAAAAGATGCGTCTTTAGTCTAGATTTAAACTGACAGAGTGTGTCTGCCTCCCGGACAGTGCAGGGAAGACTATTCCAAAGTTTAGGCGCTAGATAGGAAAAGGATCTACCACCTGCACTTGATTTTGAAATTCTAGGTATTACCAACTGACAGGACGCCTGAGAGCGTAATGCACGTGAAGGACTGTAATACAAAAGGAGTTCATTCAAGTACTGAGGAGCTAAACCATGTAGGGCTTTATAGGTAATAAGCAAGATTTTAAAGTTAACGCGATGCTTTATAGGTAACCAGTGCAAGGTTGACAGAACCGGGCTAATATGTTCATACTTTTTTGTACGTGTAAGAACTCGAGCTGCCGCGTTTTGGACCAATTGGAGTTTTTGTAATAAGCCTGCAGGGCAACCACCTAACAGTGCATTACAGTAATCTAGTCTTGATGTCATGAATGCATGAATTAACTTCTCTGCATCTGAGATTGACAGCATATGACGTAGTTTAGATATATTCTTAAAATGGAAAAACGCAATTTTACAGGTGTTGGCGACGTGGCTCTCAAATGACAGATTACTATCGAATAGAACGCCAAGATTCTTTGCTGACGACGAGGGTTTTATGGAACATCCGTCAATAGTTAAACAGTATTCTTGGTTGTTACTTATAGCAGTTTTCGGTCCAATAAGTAACACTTCCGTTTTGTCCGAGTTCAGTAATAAAAAGTTGTTACTCATCCAGTTTTTTATATCGACTATGCATTCCATTATTCGATGGAACTGCTGTGTTTCATGAGGCTTCGAGGAAATATAAAGTTGAGTATCATCAGCATAACAGTGAAAGCTAACTCCGTGTCGCTTTATTATATCTCCTAGAGGTAGCATGTATAATGCGAAGAGCAGAGGCCCTAAGACTGAGCCCTGTGGTACACCGTACTGGACTTGCGATTTGCGTGACACCTCATTGTTTATTGCTACAAATTGAAAACGGTCGGATAAATAAGATTTAAACCATTTCAAAGCTATTCCCTTAATGCCGACATAATTTTCGAGTCTATGTAGGAGTGTGCTGTGGTCAATGGTATCGAATGCAGCACTAAGGTCTAGCAGCACCAATAACGAGATACAACCTCGGTCAGACGCCAATAGCAGATCATTTGTAACTCTGATCAAAGCAGTCTCTGTACTGTGACATGCTCTAAATCCAGACTGGAATTCTTCATTGATGTCATTCCTTTGGAGGAAGGAGCATAATTGAGTTGAAACTACTTTTTCCAGAACTTTAGATATGAAAGGTAGATTCGATATAGGCCTGTAGTTCCTTAGTTCTCTAGGGTCGAGTTGGGGTTTTTTGACAAGGGGCCTTATAACAGCCACCTTATATGCTTTAGGCACATGTCCTAATGTCAGAGATGAGTTAATAATACCAAGAAGAGGATCTATAATTTCTGGGAGCATCTCTTTCAGTAGATTTGTAGGTATAGGGTCTAGTATGCATGTTGTTGATTTAGATGATCTAATAATTTTAGACAGCTCATCTTGATCTACGGTATAAAATAATTGCATTTTCTCCTTAAGGGCGCTGTAGTTAGTTTGTTCAGCGGGTTTCACTTCTGATTGCATTGTTATAATTTTTTCTCTAATATCTTGGATTTTATATGTGAAGTAGTTCATAAATTCATCACTGCTATGCTGATATACAGGATCAGAAGTCACTGACGATTTATTTTTTGTTAATTTAGCCACCGTGTTAAATAAAAACCTAGGGTTGTGCTGGTTTTCTTCTATTAGTGATGAAAAGTAGGCGGATCTAGAAGTTTTTAGGGCTTTCCTGTATTTTCGAATACTATCCTTCCATGCTGTACGAAATACCTCTAATTTAGTTTTCTTAAAGTTGCGCTCCATTTTTCGGGCCGCTTTCTTTAGAGCCTGAGTGTGTTCATTATACCACGGTGTGGGGCTGCCATTTTTAATCTTCTTTAAACGTAGTGGAGCAACTTTGTCTAGCGTTACCGAGAAGGTGGAATTAAAATTTTCAGTGGTAATGTCAAGATCTTCAACGTTATTTCTCATGATTTGAGACAATTCGGGCAGATTATCGAGAAACGCATCTTTGGTAGTTGAAGTTATTGTTCTACCATATTTGTAACAATGAGTTTTATTTGCAGCCGTAGGCCAGTGAAGCAAACATAATACCAGATAATGATCCGAAATGTCTTCACTCTGCTGAAGGATTTTAACGTCGTCCACATTTATACCGTAAGACAGTATTAAATCTAAAGTATGATTACGAAGGTGAGTGGGTCCTGACACATGTTGACTAATGCCCATGGAGTTAAGAGTGTCTTTGAAAGCCATTCCTAAGGCATCTGTAACGTTATCTACGTGGATGTTAAAGTCACCAACGACAAGGAGTCTATCTGCGGCCAGTACTAGTTCTGATAAGAACCCACCAAATTCTTTAATAAAATCTGTGTGGTGCCCTGGAGGCCTATATACAATAGCTAGAATCAATTTAAAAAGTGTTTTATCTTTAGTATTAGGTGTTGAAACATGAAGAACCATGACTTCAAAAGAATTATATTTAGAGTTCGACTTCTGGGAAATGCTAAGAGAGTTATTGTAAAGTGCTGCGACACCTCCCCCTCTGCCTTTTAGACGAGGCTCGTGTTTATAATAATAATCTTGGGGGACAGATTCATTTAAAGCAATATAATCATCTGGTTTTAGCCATGTTTCTGTCAAACAGAGCATGTCTATTTTATGATCTGTTATCATATCGTTAACAAAAAGTGCTTTATTAGAGAGAGATCTAATATTTAGCAATCCGAGTCGTAACAGTTGATTATCTGTATTTTGTTCATGTTTAGTTTGTTTAACGTTTATTAAATTACTTTCAAGAGGTTTACGCATTATTTTATGTTTGCTAATCCGGGGGACAGACACAGTCTCTATTTTGTGATGTTTGGGAGAACGGATTACTACATGTTGTACATTTTGTGTATTCTGCGACGTGAGACGGCAAGCAGACAGTTGGTTAAGCCATACTGTCTGCTCCCTGACCTGGGCCCCAGCGAGTCAAGTTTTAGCATTAGCATTAAGACTTTTTGCCATATTTCTAGACAGGATGGAAGTCCCAGCCCAGGAGGGATGGAGACCATCTCGTTTCAACAGGTCAGGTCTGCCCTCAAAACTCTTCCAGTTATTTATAAAAACTATATCATTCTGCAGGCACCACTCAGACAACCAGCCATTTAGTGATGATAATCTGCTATAAATCTCATCACCACGATAAGCAGTGAGGGGGCCAGAGAATATTACAGTGTCTGACATCATGCTTGCGAGCTCACACACCTCTTTAATGTTATCTTTTGTGATCTCCGATTGACGGAGTCGAACATCATTTGTGCCGACGTGAATGACAATCTTACTGAATTTACGATTAGCCTTAGCCAGCACATTTAAATTTGACTTGATGTCAGGCGCTCTGGCTCCCGGTAAACATTGGACTATGGTGGCTGGTGCCTCTATGTTAACGTTCCGAACAATAGAATCACCGATAACTAGGGCACTTTCAGCAGGTTTCTCAGTCGGTGCGTCACTGAGCGGGGCAAACCTGTTCGAGACTGTAATCGGAACGGTCGAGTGATGTTTTGTCCTGCGACTACGCCGTCTCACAGTCACGAAGTTTCCCAGCTGCGGGGGATTTTCAACCGGAACCGAGCTGTGTGCGCTAATGTTGCTCGCATCCAAAGTGTTTTCTATCGTCGTTAAACTCTTACTATCCTCAGATAAAGATTGGATGCGAGACTCTAATTCTAAGATCTTCTCTGTCAGCCTAACTATTTCCCTGCATTTATCGCATATAAAGCCCTCGCAGCTGACAGAGAAGGCTAAGCTAAACATATGACATGAGGTGCAAGTAACAATAATAGGAATAGAAGCCATAACTCACCGGATTTGAAGTGCAATTCCAACTTACCAAGGTTGCTCGATGGATCGTAGTATACTCGCTTAAAAAGAGAAACAGTTAGCACACAAGACAAACCAGAGGCAAGATGATATTCCACAGTGTGAACAGAAAGCAAGCTAACACGCTATTGCTATGCTAACGGCGTTAAGTTAACTATCACATTTGGTTTAGACTCTTCCAAGTAAATAACAGGAACAGGGTTATTGAGATATCAGGATACGTTAGCAACGACAATAATAATTAATGATAATAAAATACACTAATATTAGAGCGAAGTGGTAAGCGCACGGATACAAACAAGCCGCCGGCAGTGATGCAGGAAACAGGAAGCAGGAAGTCCGAAATGAGATCGCAGACCTTCGAATGAAGGAGGCAGGGTTCACTGACCCCCGCGGCGTGGCTTGGATATTTGCATGAACAAACAAGAACCACCCCAATTTAAACTATCCCAACACCAATAATATGAAAACTATACCAAAACATTATCAAATATAACTGTTTACCAGCTACACTAAATAACAAATAATAGAAAATAACAACAACAAAAAAAGTCTAAAGAATTATAATGTAAAGACATGTATTTTATTTATTTTTTCGTAAAAACAAAAAATCTGTGAAAATGTACTTAGGTAATCCTATTGTAAAAAGTATACAGTGTTTTGTGTATACCACCTGAATATAATCATACAATAATGCGTGATTTTACTCACCACTATAAATAGAAGAAGGTATACATTTCATGAGCTTAAATAACTAGAGTATAAAAACTAAATAGTATAAGTTCTGCACAAGAAAAGCAGGCTGGAGTCAGCAAGTCTGTAGGATTAATCAGACAGGATGGGATCCTATAACTTTGTTAATTGTTTAACTCCTTGGTTTAACTCTTGAACACTAAACATCGCCTTGTTTAGTCTAACAAAACTCACATTTGGACCGACTCTTCCATGACCAGCAAGAACATGTCAGGGCATGTCAAATGGCTGTTTGTGACAAATTGATATAATACAGTCCAATGTCTCAAACACTTTCATCATCACTAGAAGATTCAAAACCCGAAAACAGGTAACTCTTAAAAGGATAAACATTTAATTGAACACTATAAATTGTAAAAAGCTATCGCAGCATACAGACTTCACACTGAGTTGGGAGACAGATAGGACCCTCCACGGCCAGGCAGGTGTGGTGGAACCAAGTTTTTGCCATGTGGTGTGTGGGGTTAGATCTGGAGATCGTAAAACAGAAAACCAGAAGAAAACTAACCTTTGATGACCATGTCATAAAAACACACACATATAAACTTTGTTTGGGATAACATGATAAGAAGACAGACCCTAGATTTCATGCTATGTTGGAAGATAGGACCCCCACTGCCAGGCAGGTGGGGTGGAAACAAGTTTTTGCCATGTGGTGTGTGGGGTTAGATATGGTGATCGTAAAAACAGAAACCAGAAGAAAACCAACCTTTGATGACCAAGTCATAAAAACACATAAAGCTAAACTTCGTTTGGGACACGCATAAACATTTTACTTTATCTCACCCTAATTTACAAATCAGACAGGGTGAAAGCATCGTCTTGGTTTGGGGGTGGAGGGGATGTGTGGGTAGGAAAGGACAGAGGATCTCCCAACATAGTTGTAACTACATTTTCATTTTAACAACTGACTGCATGTATCACCCTACAAAACAGGCAAGTTCTTTTTAAAACTTAAAAGCTAGATCTTTTATCTTATTTCAGTTAATCACTATTTATCTATTTTATTATACATCAGTGCTAATTATTTCTTTAACTCATCTTGTATTGCATCATTCACAGCAGGTCAAAAACCAAACATTCTGAAAACCAACTCAGACACATTCTTTTTAAACTTAAAACCTGAATCTTTTAACTTATTTCATTTAATCACTATTTAGCTTTTTTATTTAACATCCGTGCTTCTTATTTTCTTTAACTCATCTTTTATTGCTTTCATTCACATGAGGTCAAAAACCAAGCATTCTCAAACCAAATCCTTATCTCTACAGCAAAGAAGGGGTGTGTGTGAAACAACGAGGCCTGGACATTATAACCTGTTTTCCTGAACAAACAACAAAGGGTTCATAAATGTACACAGGATGTACGGGTCAAAGGTCATAATCATAAACCTGGCAGGGGGTAATAAATTAGGGGTAATAAATCAAGTTTTTGACATTTGGTGTATCATATTTACTACTATCATAGAGACACGGGGGTTGGTTTGTTTCACTCATAGGTTAGAGTATTATCAAGTGCAGACGCCAAGCCACGCTCATAGCAACCAAACATATTAGCCTAGCAACAGCTTAGCAATATGTATATCTCTGCATCAGAACATCGTAGAGACATGGGGATTGGTTAGATTCATTCGTGGCTTAATGTGTTATCACTCTAGTGCCCAGTTCTGCGGTTTGCCACAAAACATCACTCACATTTTTTTCAGAAAATGTACCTATCTAGTTCTTCTTCGTCTTCTTCTGATCCCCCAAATTTCTGACTGCTACTCCTCCTAGAGCTTTCAAGCTACATCCACCAAACTTTCCACAAACCTTCAGTCTGGTCTGACTTGAGTTGCTATATCTTTTCTAACTGATCCGGGTTCTGGTTTTCGAAAACCGGACTCTCAAATCCACCTAAATTCCCATAAACTTAACATTGTGACAAAATTTGACGGCTCATAACTCAAAGTGAGGATATCGTAGAAACTTGCGAGTTACCACGTTTGAAGAAGCTGGCAGGCTTTGTAAGAACATCACTCACAATGGGGTGTAAGTTGTACCCCTGGGGCGTAAGAGCCCCCCAAAACTCCTCATTGACTTATAATGGGACAGGAAACATTCCCATATAAGGCGTCATTGTCCCATGTTGAATAACTTCGCAGTACAACCACTTAGAGACAAGGGGGTGGGCTCATTTTACTCAGGCAACCAATCAGTATCCCAGGGACTTCCTTAAGCTACGATGCCACGCCCATAGCAACCATTTACAGCAACCTAGCAACCGCTCCCAGTCTCCCATTATAAAAAGTCCAGATGGATATGTTTGTAACACAGTGTCGTAGAGACAAAGGGGTGAGCTCATTTGGCTCAGACAACCAATCAGTATCCCTGAAACTTCATTAAGCTATGAAGCCACGCCCATAGCAATAAAACATGTTAACTTAGCAACCATTTAACAAGACCTATAACTCTACATCAGAACATGGTAGAGACATGGGGGTGGTTTGTTTCACTTGGGACTTGAAGCATCATCAATTGGTTTCTAAAAAGCCACGCCCATAGCAACCAAAAAGGTTAGCCTAGCAACCATTTAGCAATACCTATATCTCTGCTTCAGAACATCGTAGAGACATGGGGGTTGGTTCATTTCACTCATAGCTTAGAGTATCGTCAATTGGTATATACCAAGCCACGCCAATAGCAACCAAACAGGTTAGCCTATCAACCGTTTAGCAATACCCATATCTCTGCATCAGAACATCATATAGACACGGGAGTTGGTTCGTTTCACTCATAGGTTAGAGTATTATCAATTGCAGATGCCAAGCCATGCCCATAGCAACCAAACAGGTTAGCCTAGCAACCGTTAGCAACATCTATATCTCTGCATCAGAACATCATAGAAACACCGGGTTTGTTTCGTTTCACTCATAGCTTAGAGTATTTTCAATTGCAGATTCCAAGCCACGCCCATGTGTCGTTATAATCATGCTAGTAACATGCTAATCATGCTAACAACATACTAAGCCCGGGTTTTACACACTGGGGTCACATTATTTTTCCATCATGTTAGAAAAAGTTTAACGATAAAACCTTTCAAACTATTTCAAACTCTTCAGGACAGGCTTTGTCAAGCCAACATAAAGTTTGTACTCGAACTTTACTGTCTAGTTTCTATTAATTCTCTATTCAACTGACCTTCATCTTCTCACAGATCTTCAACACATCACTGGAGCTGTGCACAGTTCCTTCCTGTTTCAAGTGCTCCACCATAATCCCATCCCAAAGAAACCCAAAATCACAGGACTGAATGATTACAGACCCCTCGCTCTCACGTCTGTGGTCATGAAGTCATTCGAGAGACTGGTACTGGCCTATCTGAAGGACATCACAGAACCCTTACTGGACCCCCTGCAGTTTGCCTACAGAGCAAACAGGTCTGTTGAGGATGCAGTTAACATGGGGCTGCATTTTGTCCTGAAACATCTGGATAGACCAGGGACCTATGTGAGGGTTCTGTTTGTGGACTTCAGCTCCGCTTTCAACACCATCATCCCATCACTGCTCCAGACAAAGTTAACCCAGCTATCTGTTCCTGGCTCTATCTGTCAGTGGATCACCAGCTTTCTGACAGACAGGCATCAGTTAGTGAGAATTGGGAAACTCACATCCAGCACCCGCACAATCAGCACTGGTGCCCCCCAGGGGTGCGTTCTCTCCCCACTGCTCTTCTCCCTGTACACCAATGACTGCACTGCCCAGGACTCTTCTTTCAGACTTCTGAAGTTCGCAGACGACACCACACTCATTGGCCTCATTCAGGATGGTGATGAGTCTGCGTACAGACAGGAGGTTGAGCAGCTGGCTGTCTGGTGCAGTCATAACAACTTGGAGCTGAACACGCTTAAAACAGTGGAGATGATTGTGGACTTCAGGAGAAACCCCCCTGCACTCCCCCCTCTCACCATCATTAACAGCACTGTGGCAGCAGTGGAGTCATTCAGGTTCCTGGGCACCACCATCTCTCAGGACCTGAAGTGGGACAATCACATTGGCTTCATTGCTAATGTAACCCAGGGATGAGTTTCTTCCTGGTTTTGATTCATTTAAATGCATGTTTAATATGTTTAAAATAGTTTATTCATAAAGTTTAATTTTCACGAATGCGCAATATTGAATGTATACTTTCTTTTGTATCCGCAAGTTTGAACAATGTTATTGGTTAAATGAGGGTTAAGTGCCGCCTCAAGTGAGTTAGGAGCTGTGATTGGTCTAAAGGGGGAGGGGCAAGTAATGGCGGAGAAGACGAGAGGTGCGAGGGTATCGGTGTGATCCCGTTTTAGCAGGCGTTTCTTTGTTTTCTCCCAAACTGCAGTATTAGTGTGTTGAGTGAGTCTTAAACCGTATGTTCCTGTCTTTCTGTGAAGTCGCAGTTGTGAACTGCGTGTGTTTTGTGGGCCCACAAACTGGTTGTGGTTCATTTGTTGGATGCTTTAGGTCGGTTTCACATTTAGTTCGATTACCTGGTCCGAACCCTAGTTCGATTGCTCCCTCCTCCCCCTGCCCCCGCTGGACTGCATTCATATTATTAATTTTGGGTCCAAACCCGCAGGTCGTTTGTGTCACCAGCCTGCGTCGTTTGCGTCATTGCACGGGAGAATGT
Source organism: Triplophysa rosa (assembly GCF_024868665.1). Classification (NCBI taxonomy): domain Eukaryota; kingdom Metazoa; phylum Chordata; class Actinopteri; order Cypriniformes; family Nemacheilidae; genus Triplophysa; species Triplophysa rosa. The sequence goes on along the minus strand of NC_079904.1, from coordinate 8,462,994 downwards.
GGCAAAATGCATAACTTGCTCGCATCACTTTTATATGTTTTTGAACCGTTAGTTTTGTTTCCAAAGCTTCAGCGCATAGCAGAACTTTAATCTGTGAATGTACTGCAAATGCTCTTTAGAACGCTGAAAGCGAACAGAAATTAGATAGCCTATAGGATACAGTTCTCTTGGAGTGCGCCAGTAACTCTCGTCAGAAAAGTGAGTGAAACACACACACACAATCACACATTTTTAACAACGAATACATCATTAATAGCGGTTCACTTCCGCGATTTGGTACTATTGCGTTCATATCAGCAGTGAAGCGTACTGGAGTTCACATGAACCGCACCCAAGACCTACCTTTTTAAGTGGACTCGGGTACAGTTTGCGGGTGCGCACCCAGGTTCGGAAGACAGCGTTCACATCACCCAAACAAACCGAACTCTGACGTTAATCGAACCCGGGTGCACACCAAAAGTGCTAATGTGAAACCGCCCTTAATGGTTTACATGCTATATTGGTGTTCAGTGTGAAACCATAGTCTGTTACTGCACAGTGTTCCGATTTGAATTACAGATTTCTCATTTTGCTGTGTCGTAATACTAAAGGTTTGAGCATACGGTATTACGTTGGGTTTTGGGTGAACATTACTGTAACATATTTGTTTGTGCTTACAGAAGTAAGTGAAAGTCAGAGTTCAAAGCTCATTTGAGGGTTTATATTCGTGGTAAACAAAAGACTCAAACAACAGCCATAGTGTACGATATCTCTTTATTGAAGGTTTAAGTGAACGGACTTTATTCCTTTTCAGTGACTTTATTTCATTACTTTATTGCTACAATTCCCTTTGTGTTTCTCTATTCTGTTAATAAATACTTTGTGTTATGTCACCTGTATAATGGTTTCACGTGTATTAGTTGAACAACAAGTTCTAACTATTACTGTTCATATCTAATGTTTAAATAGCACTCAGTCTTAAGGAAAGAACCAAGATCCAGTGTTCAGTTAAGGGGTCATCCCATTTTAATCATAAAATAACGTTGAGAGACACAAGTAAAATAATCTGGGATCTAGCGCCCTTTGTTCTAAGTAGGTTAGTACACCTGAGACCAGAGGGGGCGCTACCTCTCACATGCAAGCTATCATCTCTTCACAATGCTGCCATTTGGTCGGCGCTACAGAGCACTGAGCACCAAAACAACCAGACACGAAAACAGCTTCTTCCCTCAGACCATCTACCTTTTGAACAGTTAAATGTTTTTTTACACACCGTGCAATTAATAACTCTGTGCAATAATAATTAAGTGCAATATGAGAGGTGCCCCTCGCTCCTCCATCCTGGACATTTTCCATGCACGATCCTCCAGCAAAATCAACTGTATCGTGAAGGACCCCACCCATCCCTCCCACAGTCTCTTCCAGCTCCTTCCATCAGGAAGGCGGTTCAGGAGCATCAGAGCCCGCTCCGCCAGACTTCTCAACAGCTTTTTCTCCAGGCTGTGAGAGCACTGAACTCAAATCACCCCACCCCTATCTGAATCCCCACACAAACCCCTACCTCCTGAAACATGAACATCTCCTCTATTCGCACTAGAAACTTTTCACACACCACTGTGTGTATATAATCCCACAAAAGACTCAATAATATATGTATGTTTACATGCTCATGCACTACAAATCATCTTACACTGTTCCCCAGCCAGCTGCTTGACTTACGATGTTTCTCTTTGCACATGTACAGTATTTATGTGAAGCATTCGTATAGTTTGAATTTTTTGTCTATGTAAAGGTTAACATTTATATATAGTGTATTTATAGTAAAAATCTGTCAGTAGGTTAGTTGTGTATAGGTTTATAGTGTTTTACTTCATTGTTGTATGTCTGTACTTTGTAGCACCGTGGTCCTGTGAGGCACGACATTTCGTTCCACTGTATGTACCTACATGTAGCGGAATGACAATAAAGCTCAACTTGAACTTGAACAACTTAATTATATCCTCCAGATAATACACTATCTATTTTTATACAACTTTTTATGTAAATTATATTTCATTCTGCTGTATATAGCACATACCTTGTACATACAGTAGTCTATTCTTATATTTTACTTGTACATATTTACATACAGTACATGCATAGCTTTACTCTCGATATCTTTATCTTATGTTTATTGCATTGTATTTCTTAATTGTTTTATACCCATAGGCTCTTATTTAAATCATCTGTGTAATGTATTCTTTTGTGTTATGGTCTCTGACTGTTGTTGCTGTTTCTGTGTACTGAATGCTCCTGTCATCAAAACAAATTCCTTGTATGTGCAAACATACTTGGCAATAAAGCTCTTTCTGATTCTGATTCATGCAAAAGGAGGCCCAACCAAATATTGAGTGCATAAAAATAAACATACTTTTCAGAAGCCTGACATTTCTGTTTAAAATATCCTTTTTTTATTGATCTTATGTAATATTCTAATTTTCTGAGACACTACATTTTGGGTTTTCATTATCTGTAAGCCATAATCATCAAAATTTCAAGAAATAAAGGCTGATAGATTGAAATATTTAAATCTATGTGTCATGAATCTATTTAATATATGGGTTTCACTTTCTGAAATAAGTAACAAAAAATATTGACCTTTTTCACGATATTCAAATTTTTTGAGATATACCTCTACTTTGTTGTAGTTTTACAATTCTGTAACTATAACTTAAACTCAGATAGCACCCGCGCTCCACGCACAAAAACAACACAACATCTGATTTGCCACAGCGGGCATAACAATCCGTTTTACCTTCTCTTGAGCTGTTCTCTGCGGTAAGATGGAGAGCTTCTCTTCCATGTCAATGCAATTTGTTTTAAGCAATGTTTTATTGAGTGTGCTGCTATCCAAAAGTCACATTTTCTTACACTAAAGTAGCCTACTGGAAAAGTTCGACTCGGCAGCCAACCACAAACTCACAGATAACAGATGCCAATCAAAAATTATCCAAAAATAACCCAAGCGCAGGCAGCGATGATGGAAACAAAGATTTTAATAGAACAAACACAAAGCAAAAAAAAAAAAAAACACGAGGGGGTAAAACAACAGAACAGGGGAATAAGGTAACAGATTCAACAGGACGCAATTAACTGACTANAAAAGAAACAAAAAAAAAAAAAAAAAAAAAAAAAACACGAGGGGGTAAAACAACAGAACAGGGGAATAAGGTAACAGATTCAACAGGACGCAATTAACTGACTAGACAAAATAAAACAATACTTGACATATACGAAAACTGACTTGACTAGGATAGGATAGGATAACAGATGCCAATCAAAAATTATCCCAAAATAACCTGATGGAAACAAAGATTTTAATAAAACAAACACAAAGCTAAAAAACCACGAGGGGTTAAAACAACAGAACAGGGGAATAAGGTAACAGATTCAACAGGACGCAATTAACTGACTATACAAAATAAAACAATACTTGACTACGGTGGCCCACTAGTGCACATGACAACGAAATTTAAAAAGCAAATATAAGTTCACAACACAACGCAATCAAGCTACAACACAACGGAATAAAGCCACAACACAACGGAATCGAGTCACAACACAACGGAATAAAGCCACAACACAACGGAATAAAGCCACAACACAACCGAAATGCTCCCGACCACTAAGGGGCACCAAAGTTCTTAATATTGTTCTATATTTTTATGGGCACATTCGGCACTTCCGTGCTTGGTTCAGTGCAGACAGCAGCGGGAGAGAGATCCGGGAGAGCATTAAGGATTTTCACGCTGATTATTAAAGCCAAGGACAAACATTCTAAGACTTTTTCTTTCAACTGGAGCGGATTCTAGTCTTTGACAGTCAGAAAAGAGCACACAACTGCTTCAGACCACTATACACATTAACACATTAAATTACTGATGACGACTGGACTTTCTGCTAAACCAACAAATCTATTGATCTATTTACTGATATAGATGAGCAAGCTCGCATTATATTCCCGTTTCGTTAGTCATAAAACCGCAATGCTCACGTTTTTTTACACTTGGTTATGCGTTAATTGTTTTAGAGGTTATGCATGCATAATAAAGGTTAAATAAATTGGTAATGAAAACAATATTTAATAGAGTAATCAATTATTCGTAACAGTAAAAAAACGAATGCAGACTTAAGTCCAGAGCTTGCACACTGAAACTGAGATAGGAGACTGTGGCATTGTCTGGATCTAAATGCAGACTTAAGCCCATGGCACATTGAGTCCGAAATTTGCATCCAAAATTTCCGCACGTTAAAAAATAAATACGACCTCACGTTGTGTCAATCACATTTACACACTGCCTCCAATATGTTTGTCCGTCATAAAAAAATTCGGACTGGTTAAGATTTTCTGAGTTTTTCGCATCCTTCAAGCGTTTTGAGTGGCCTTTTTTAATCATTCAGAGACAGCGTACAAACGAGAGCCAAATACGAAAAAACGCATACGACAATTTCGGACTGTATGTGCAAACACCTTTAAAGTTGAAAAGTACTTTAATCAAAATAATAATAAAAAATACAACGTGTTTTGATCGCTGGATCAAAATTTGATTGCTTAGCCATGTTTAAAACAAGACTGTATGTTCTTCTGTACCCTTACACACACACACGCACACACACATACAGCGTAAACAATAGCTTTTATTTTCGATTGACAATATTTAGCTTAAGATGGCTATCATTTTTCATGAAGGAAAACGTTTAGTTGTAATTGCACCTGCTGCTGTGTGTTTTTTGTAAATAATTTGCATTTGTAAATAATAAAACGTGTATTTTCCTTGAAAACAGCCGTGTTTGTCATTTAAAAACATCTATATAATAATGACAACCCAATAATAGCTTATTCATTTGTATTTTGTCAGATTTTCTCAATTTTTTCCTGTCTTGTTTCTCATCGTTTCAAGTGCATTCATAATGTCAGTCGCAGGTGGCCATGGTAAATATAAATTAAGGCAAATATATAGTATATTGTTTTTATTTGAATTTTTGATGACATACAAAATTAACTCGATCGGACACCCTCCCCCACCACATAGTACAACAATTTAACAAAAGAAAAAAAAGAAAAAAAATTAATAATAATAATAAATAAGTAAACATATATATACATATATACATACATACACACATGTATATATATATATATATATATATATATATATACGTACATACATACATACACACATAATACATACTGTATAAAACAATACGAATAGATAAGGAAAAAAAAGTAATATAAATAAAATAAATCTGTGATTATATAAAGGGGAGAAACTATGGGTAATGATAATCAGGTAATGATCAGAACTTAACCACATGTTCCAGACATCCAATTATTACAGAGAGTGCAATAGTAGCGTATTATTCTAGCGCAGTGAAGTCCAGGAAGGGCTGCCATACAGCTTCAAATCGACAGTGAGATCCAGGCTCGGTGTGACGTAAATTCTCCATTTGTATGACATTGAAGAGTTCACGTTGCCAGGCTTTAAAACATGGAGGATCTGAGGATTTCCAGTTTAAAAGTATTGATTTCTTAGCAAGAGTCATTCCAGTCATTAAGGATCTTTGCTGAGAGATTGAAAGAGTTTTTAGTGTTTCTGAGGATCCCAGAATCGCAATGCCATGGTCCGGTTTAACCTCCTTTTGAAAAACTTTTGAAAAAAGATCAAATATAGCAGTCCAGAAATTAAGCAGTTTGTGACAGAACCAAAACATATGTGACCCTGGATCACAAAACCAGTCTTAAGTAGCACGGGAACATTTTTAGTAAAAGACAAAAATACATCGTGTGGGTCAAAATTATCGATTTTTCTTTTATGCCAAAAATCATTAGGATATTAAGTAAAGATCATGTTCCATGAAGATATTTTGTAAATTTCCTACCTTAAATATATAAAAACTTTATTTTTGTAAGTGGATGGTCTGCCACAGTGCTCCTGATTAACAACTTCAAAGGCAATTTTCTGAATATTTTGATTTTTTTGCGCTCTCAGATTCCTGAGTTTTAAACGGTTGTATCTCAGCCAGATATTGTCCTATTCTAACAACTCAGATATCTATAGAAAGTTTATTTATTCAGCTTTCAGATTATGTAAAAATCTCAATTTCGAAAAATTGACCCATAAGACTGGTTTTGTTGTCCAGGGTCACATATGTGCTAGTGAACCCTCCTCTATTTTACATTTGTCGCATATCGGAGAAACAGAGCTGTATATTTTACTAAGCCTGGTTTTAGAGTAGTGTAATCTGTGCACAACTTTAAATTGTATTAGTCTGTGTCTCGAATTTATTGAGCAATCTTGAATATTCCCAAGACTTTCAAGCCAACATTCATCAGATATTTCTTCCCCCAAATCCTTGGCCCAGGCCTCTTTTATGTGCTCTGTGTTTACAGGCAGTTCAAAAACATCAACACAACGTGAAATCAAATGTCTAGAGTTTGGGTTGAACAAAAAACATTGGTCAAGTGCAGTAGCCTTAGGCTTATTAATAAATTCTTTAAAGACAGATCCGACATAGTGTCTCACTTGCAAGTACCGGAAGAAATCAGAGCCTGGGAGATTGAATGCCAATTGTAACTGACTGAAAGATGCAAATATGTCATCTATATATAGATCCGCAATACATCTCAGCCCTTTACCCCTCCAGTCAGCAAAACCTCTGTCCAACTGAGACGGCTTAAACAAGTGATTCTTAGCAATGGGTGTATGAACAGAGACATCAGGCAGTTTGAGGTATTTCCTGATTTGATTTAGTATTCTTATTGAATTTTGAGTGATCAAATTGTTCCCAGCTGATTTTAATGTGGGGGATGTTTTTGAAAAAAGTAAGACTGGGAGAGAGGAAATTGAAGACAGTGTCTCCATCCTAAGCCACAGAGGATCAGTCAGAGAGATTGTTTGGCCCGGAAAGCCCCTCTGCCAGTAGGTTAGGGCCCTAACATTTGCTGCCCAATAGTAAAATTTAAACACTGGGAGGCCTAGGCCCCCCATGTGGGTGGGTTTCTGTAGGTGGGTTTTAGTTATTCGGGGAACCTTATAGGCCCAAATGAATGGCATAATGATTGAATCCAGGAGTTTAAAAAAAGATGCAGGTAGGTAGACGGGCAGGTTTTGAAACATATATAGAAACTGCGGCAAAGTAACCATTTTAATTGCATTAATTTTACCAACCATAGATAAAGGCAGGAGTTTCCATCTATCAATTTTTTCTTTCAATTTGTCAATTTTGGCTGAGAAATTCAGTTTGAGTATGCGTTTAGGGTTCTTTGGAATTACAAGACCAAGGTATGTAAAGTGATCCTCAACTATTTTGAAAGGCAAGGAGCCAATTTGCGTAGAATTGTTCTGCCTAGCTAAGGACATAAACTCACTCTTGGTCCAGTTAATGGTGTACCCAGAGATTTTGCTGAAAGCATTTATATAATCGAGCAGGTAGGAGACTGATTTGGCTGGATTAGAGAGATATATTAGTAAATCATCCGCATACAAACTGACCAGTGCTTCTGTGTCTCCGACCCTTATGCCCTGTATATGCGGGTGACCTCTAATCCCTATTGCTAACGTTTCCAGTGCAATATCAAAAAGAAGAGGAGAAAGAGGGTCACCTTGTCTGACTCCCCGAGACAGCTCAAAGGGTTTGGATTTGTTGGCATTTGTGAAAAATTGATGATACAGGGCTTTTATACAAGATTTTTACCCACCTGATAAAACCTCTACCTAATCCAAAGTGCTCGAGTGTTTTCAGCATATATGGCCATTCTATTTGATCAAACACCTTCTGAGCGTCGAGCGAGATGATCGCTCCAGTGTCTGTGTGTTAATTAAGTAGTTTTCATTTTAAAAGTAAAAAAATACTGATTTTTTATGTACTTAAGTACTGTATTAAAGGTAAAAGAAATTTTTTATTGCACTTATGCTTTTTGTTGTCCTTATGTTGTTCCAATTGCTTCCATTGTTTCCCTCATCTGTAGGTCGCTTTGGATAAAAGCGTCTGCTAAATGACTAAATGTAAATGTAAAAACATTAAAAAATGTGTATATGAAATACTAGAGCATGATATATGCTCTGTATCTTTTTCCTCCAAGTAATATCCGACTCTATTTTCAGTCTCATAATATAATTGAGTAAAAGTAAAATACTACTATCTGTCTCTGTTTATTGTGCAAAACTATCACCGAATAAAAGACTCTAATGCAGAGTGACGTTAAAGCGAGCCCGCGTACCCGGAACTCAGAATGATGCGCTTAATGCATTCGCTTTGTTATTTACAGTTATGCGCATCCCGGACGCACAATGATGCGCTTAAAGCACCTACTCCTTCTGAAGTCCCGGTCTTTGCCTCAAAGAATAAGTAACTAATTGATGTTGGACCTAGGCCATCAAAAAAACAAGTCAGTAGCCGAATTTTAGTAAAATCAGATCTTGGTGAGATCCCGGTGGACAGACAAGGAGAGGGACCCAAAGCAGACAGCGGTAAGGGGTTAACATGACATTTAATAACAAAGTACAAAATACAAAACAAAGACCCACGTGGGGGTAAACAACAAAACAGAGGAACAAGAACAAGACTAACTGAACTGACAAGACTAAACTAATAACACATCACATAGGGACACAATAAACTAGACTAACTAACATGACCAGAACTCACCCACACGACACAGTGCAACATAACAGTACAATGATCCGACACCAGACAGAGAACACAGGGGCATTAAATAGAGGGACAAATCAAAGGGGAACAGGTGTGGGGCATGAACTAATAAACAACCAATAACGAGAGATACAAAAGGGCGGGAACACAGACAAGGACCGGAGAGAGTATCGAAGGCCGACAGGGTCAAAATGACTCTCTCCACACATAACAAGGGATCCTGCCGTGATTCTGCCACAAGATCAAGACAGACATGACAAGATGAGGCAGAATCAAGACAGAACCCCCGCCTTAAAGGAGCGATATCCTGATCGCTCCAAAAGGCACAAACAAGACAAGACAAACTATGGACAAAAACCATAAATACAAGACGATGACAAAAACATGGATACATAAAAAAAATCCAAACACTGACATGGCGCCGGCTGGAATGCCGGCTTGGACGTACATGCGCCGGCTGGATGGCCGGCTGGACAGGTACATAGCGCACCGGCTGGATGGCCGGCTAGGACGTACATGGTGACCGGCTGGAGGCCGGCTGGACGGTACAATGCCGGCTGGATGGCCGGCTGGACGTACGATGCGCCGGTTGGAAGGCTGGCTGGACGGTACATGGCACCGGCTGGATGGCCGGCTGGACGGTACATGGCACCGGCTGGATGGCCGGCTGGACGGTACATGGCACCGGCTGGATGGCCGGCTGGACGGTACATGGCGCCGGCTGGATGGCCAGCTGGACGGTACATGGTGCCGGCTGGAAGGCCGGCTGGACGGCACATGGCGCCGGCTGGATGACCGGCTGGACAGTACATGGCGCTGGCTGGAGGGCCGGCTGGACAACATATGGCGCCGGCTGGATGGCCGACTGGACATGGTGCTGGCTGGATGGCCGGCTATCACTGGCTGGGCAGGCCTGGATGTCGACATGACAGGACAGGATGTCGGCGGCTGGGCAGCACTCTCTGGCAGCTGGGCAGCATCTCCGATGGCTGGGCAGCGCTCTCTGGCAGCTGGGCAGCAAACAAGGACAAAAACACACAAACAGAGTTGACTCGACAGGCCTGGGCACCAGCTGGTAGGCCGGCAGGGATCTGCAGCGGGAACAGGACACCGGCGGCCTCAACCCTGGAGGGGAATCCGATGACCTCATCCCTGGAAGGGAGCCCGGCGGTCTCGATCCTGGACGGGGTTCCGGCAGTCTCGACCCCGGAAGGGAGTCCGGCGGTCCCGACTCTGGACTGGAGCCCAGCGGCCTCTACCCTCCAAGGGAGTCCGGCGGATTCAACCCTGGAAGGGAGTCCGGCGGCATCAACCCCTCCTACTGAGATCCCTCTGTCTGCTGGGTCCAAAATGGTCGGATCATTCTGTCATGAATCTCGGGTGAGGTGAGACACAGTGACAAGGAGAGAGGACCCAAACGCAGACAGCGGGTAAGGGGTTAACAAGACTTTTAATAAATAATTAACCAAACTCAAAACAAAGACCTACGTGGGGGTAAACATAACAAAACAGAGAAACAAGAACAAGATTAACTAAACTGACAAGACTAAACTAATAACACATCACAAAGGAACACTTCAAACTAGACTAACTAACAAGACAAGAACTCACCCACACGACACAGTGCAACATAACAGTACAATGATCCGACACCAGACAGAGAACACAGGGGCATTAAATAGAGGGACAAATCAAAGGGGAACAGGTGTGGGGCATGAACTAATAAACAACCAATAACGAGAGATACAAAAGGGCGGGAACACAGACAAGGACCGGAGAGAGTATCGAAGGCCGACAGGGTCAAAATGACTCTCTCCACACATAACAAGGGATCCTGCCGTGATTCTACCACAAGATCAAGACAGACATGACAAGACGAGGCAGAATCACGACACAAAAATACATTGTGTGGGTCAAAATTATCGATTTTTCTTTTATGCCAAAAATCATTAGGATATCAAGTAAAGATCATGTTCCATGAAGATATTTTGTAAATGTCCTGCCTTAAATATATAAAAACTTAATTTTTGTGAGTGGATGGTCTGCCACAGTGCCCCTGATTAACAACTTCAAAGGCGATTTTCTCAATATTTTGATTTTTTGCGCACTAAGATTCCAGAGATTTAAACGGTTGTATCTCAGCCAGATATTGTCCTATTTTAACAACTCATATATCTATAGAAAGTTTATTTATTCAGCTTTAAGATTATGTAAAAATCTCAATTTCGAAAAACTAACCCATAAGACTGGTTTTGTTGTCCAGGGTCACATATGTTACATGTTTAACACATAGTGCGTTGCATCAATCTGACAGTATACAGTTAAATCAGAGGTTTAAAAAGAGTTATTTCGTATGAAGACACAACATATTCAGACCGCTTCCAGTGCTTCTAATAAGCTAAGCTATACTCAGCGAGTAACGTTAACTCACAGTCTCTAGCAAAATACATTTTAAACAAAACCATAGACTATCATCTTGTCATTATGAAGAATAATGAAAACATTGGAACATGTTGGAAAGAGTAGCGTCCTGACCGTCACCGTACACACGCATGCTGACTGAGGATGAACGGTCCAGTGACGGGTCTAAATAACAATTGAAATCCCCACATATGATGACATTAGTGGAACCAGCTGGGATCATGTCAAAGATATGCTTGAAAAATTGAGGTTCATCAGTATTTGGGCCATATATGTTTAACAATGCTATCTGTAACGAGCCAAGCCGGCCTGAGATCATGACGTATCTGCCGTGTTCGTCGGTAGTTATGGAATCAAGTTGAAATGAGATTCCCTTTCGGAATAGAATAGCTACACCCCTTGCTTTACTGCTAAATGGGGCCTGATATACCTGGGATATCCAGTTAGCCCTGAGCTTTCGCTCTTGTCCAACTGCTATATGTGTTTCCTGAAGGAAAAGAATATCTGCCTGCAGGGATTTTAGATAGGTAAACACTTTGGCTCTTTTAATAGGGTGACCAAGCCCTCTAACATGCCAAGACGCTAACGTTAGACTATAATTTCCTTTATTTTTTTGATCCCTCCCTGTCATTTAATTCTTGTGGAATGGAAAGAGCCAGAATGGCACTCCTTCTTCCCCTAAAAAAAAAAAAAATACAAGATAAAGAAAAAAAAAGAAAAAAAAGAAAGATTTTTTTTTTAAGTAGTAATATTAAATAACCCCCTTTAACGAACTTCGAACAACTTACCTCCCACTCCCATGCCTCAAATGACTTCCCCAAACGAAGCATAATGGCTCCCTCTAGTGCCTAGAGCACCCAGTTCACGAAGCAGACTAATAGCTCCTCGGACAGAACTCCATACTATTGGAGAATTGCGAAAATAAAAGTATTTAAACAAACAAACAAAAAGAAATACAGCTCCACAGCCAAGCCTAACATAGCAACAAAAGGGATAAAAAACAGACAGGACAGTAGTACCTACAGTCTCTATTCGCACATTACCGTATTACACATCAGGATTTAATCCTGCCCAGTCCCGCCGTCCTGCCTTAGTTCTTTACTCACATACAACTTTGCCTCTGTCTGAGACGTGAAAATTTTCGTAATCCCGTTGTGGGTGATGCTGAGCCTGGCCGGAAAGCGCAGTGCGTGGCCCACTTTAAGCTCCCTTAACGACCTCATTACTTCGCTGAAGCTCTGACGTTGTTCTATTACCTCAGCCGTGTAGTCTGGGAAAACCAACACTCTACATCCCCGATATTCAAGCTGACGTCCCTGACGAAGGCGTAGAATGCGCTCTTTGTCCTGGAAGAAGTGGACTCGCGCAATAAGTGCGCGTGATTTACCTCCCTCCGGCGGTTTTGGCTGCGGGACTCTGTGTGCACGATCGATGACCGGGGGGACGGAAAAGTCTGCAAAAAGTTGTTTAATCAGATCCGCCACGAACTCAGTCGGCCTTCCCTTCTCACTTCCTTCTGGAATCCCAATAATCCTTATGTTGTTGCGGCGTGAGCGACTTTCGAGATCACCGATCTTGAATTTGAGCCTCTCGTTCTCTTTGCGTATGTTATCCAGTGACGTTTCCAGAGAGAGTATTCGGGTTCCATGATCACTAGTCTGCCCCTCTATCGTCTCCATTATCTCACTTAGGGCCAGCTGCGTCGCTTGTATCGCTTGGAGAGTAGCTTCTAATTTGTCGAATCTTCCGTTGAGAGTGCTAAGAGAGTGCTCTATCGTCCGCGTCGCTTCTTCGGTGCCGGAAACCGTCGCTTGCTCCGCCATCACCACGTTTCTAGTAGCTTGTAGCTGAGAGGGTTTAGCGCCCTGAGGCAGTTTTTTTGGCGGCATTGGCAGCACTTTAAGCCCAGGTGCAGTGTTAAGGGTCTCCGATAGACCTTTTATCTCAATTAGAGCAGATTTGAGACCGTTAAAGTACTTTTTATAGACTTGGCTGTGGAAGCGATGTGAAACACGTCTATCTACTACGCTGCTCCATAGCGCCCCCCCCCCCATTAAGATTAATCAAAAATAGCCCGTGATGCGATAGATGTGACATTTGCGAGTATTGACGAGAAGCAAAGAGCATCGTGCCTAGGACAGTGAGGGAAATAAGTATTTGATCCCCTGCTGATTTTGTAAGTTTGCCTACTTACAAACAAATGAAGGGTCTATAATTTTTATGGTGGGTTTATTTTAACTGATAGACACAGAATATTAAAAAAAATCAGGGGAAAAAAATGTTATATAAAGGTTATAAATTGATTTGCATTTCAGTCAGTGAAATAAGTATTTGATCCCCAAGCAAAACATAACTTTGTACTTTGTGGAGAAACCCTNTGCAGATTGACAGACAGCACCAGCGGAGGTCAGAGTTTCTTAATTATGCTATATTGGTTTATTCCTCGCATAAAGCTATCGAATGACAAAAAGTGCATTGGTGGTTTCATGATAGTCAGTCCTTTTTGAAGCTTAAGAGTAATTTAAGCAGGGTCACAATCTGCAAAGGTTCACATACACTAACTTACACTACTACAATAGCGTTAATGTAAATCATTAATGTAAAGCGTAGTTTTACATTACAAAAAAGTAAATTACAAAAAAGTAATTTATTATGAAAGTCTACATCTACGTTCCCCTCTCCGTCCATTTGTGATTGCGTGTCCATGCTGTGATAATCGCATTCCGGGGGTAACGTTAGGGGGAATTCCTCCGTCTTGTTGGACTTTAAAGGCAGTCCTGCATGTTCAAAAATTTGTACTGAGACGTTCTTCAAAATCGATTAGAAGTTTATTATCAGATGTAAAAAGGAGTAACAAAGCTTTGGGTTGCCAGTAAATCACCACGCTCTCCACCACAAGCCAACAACCAAAATATTCAAATACACCCATATTTATAAAGTATGTGACGTCGCTCTATCTTCTGACTCCTCCTCTGCTTTTTGCTCCCTTTCCACCAATCACCATACGCCACGTTTATCTGCGTAGTTCCTGAAAAATAAAACCTTCTCAAAACATACATCCTGTGGTCGGTCTCTAGTCTTTAGGAATGTTCTCCAGGGGCACCCTCCCCCAAGGAGTGGTCTCCTAAAAACAGTTTATTGTGGCCGGACAACACACCAACATTCTTAACATTCTTTTAGTAAAAAGAAAACACTTAATCATCTAATGTTTTTAATTATATAGCGTTGTTTCTTAATCCTATGATTCATTAAAACACATCACAACTCATGATTATACTTAGAACATATACAGTGGATTGATTCATAACATTTATTTTTCTTTGTGACTCTTTATATGTGTGTGTGTTTATCTAGATAATTTACGACTCCAACCCCCAACTTTCTCTGTTTTCTTTGTTTGCCCCAGGAACTTTCCACTGAGTGAAATAGAAAGCACATGACCAAAACACACAGCTTAATGAAACAAATGAAAGAAAACACTTATTGATTATATTGATATTTAAATCATACTTTTATCTAAAAAATATTCCCACAATTCCCTCTCTTGACCTCGAAAGAGGTCACACAAAATCCTAAATCAAATGTATATGATGTGCTACTCCCTTTTGTGTATTCTATCTCTATTCCTCCATATTTCAGTAAGCACTTGTCTGTTGATGTTATTGACCTTCTATGTATAGTTCGCGGTGTGGTGCTATTACCTTCCTTACTTTTTTGTATTCCAAAAATTATCCCTACGATGGTCCCTGCAATTATCCCTAACACACAACAACTTCCAATTTTCCCACAGTTTCATTTTGTTGCTGTTATATTCACCCTCTCTAGTAATATCTTGTTATCTTTACAACATCAACACTTCTTAAAAACTTAATACCTTAAAACCTGTAAGAAAACACTTCTTAAAAATACACTGTTAAACCTGAAAATTGAAAAACATTGAAAAACACTCAAAATCACACAATAATGAAAACTTGATTATAAGGAATAAATGGTTATTTGTATGTCCACGTCCGTGAACACTTCACTCAGAATCTTTTGTACTTTCTTGAAGTCTAGTTTATCTAGACCACACCCTAGCCGGGGTACTGAGACTGTTTTTACTCTGTTATCCACACACCAATCTCTCATGTGTTTCAGGCTCTCTGTGAAACAGTCATATGTTGGTAAATCAGTACATTGTTCTTTAGTTATTAAGTGAAAAATGATTCTGCCGTCTTCTTCTGTAGTCACTGCACATTCACCTGGTTGTTTATTTTGATCAATTACTTTCTGTGTACCGTATCGTTGTTTGAACTGTTTAGCTATACCTGCTCCGTATGCACAGTCAGCACTTACACAGTGAGCCAATGGTTCTGTGTGTGGACTTGTGAAAATGTCACCTGTTTTGTGTATAATTTGGAGCTGTTGGTGTTGTTCAATAGCAATTTCAGTGTCTGTGTTACCGTTCCCACTCTGTGTATCCTCCCTCTCTTGGACCTGATGTTGGCAAGCACAGAGGTCAGACATTTCTGATAGTTGGTCACCAGGTTTGCACATGTGTCCGGATACATTTAGTCCACTCCTCTGTCAATCTTTAAGGTTTCTTGGCTGTCGCTCAGCAAATTGGAGTTTTAGCCTCCTTCACAGAGGTTCTATAGGACTAGGGTCTAGAGACTGGCTAGGACATTTAATGTGCTTCTCCTTAAGCCACTATTTGGTTGTCTTGGCAATATGTTTTGCGTCTTTGTCATGTTAAAGGCTCATCCATGACCCATCTTCAGTGACCTAGTTAAGGGGAGGAGGTTCTCGTCCAAGATTTTACGGTACATGGGCCCGTCCCTCAGCCCCTCAATGCGGTGAAGTCATCCTGTATACCTGTAGCAGAGAAAAAGCCCTAAAGCAGAATGTTTCCAACACTGTGCTTCTCTGTAGACATGATGTTCTTGGGCTCATAGTCAGCATTTCTCTCCCTCCAAACACAGGAGTCCATTTTGGTCTCACAGCAGTGCCAGCACTTTCGCCAAAGCCTTTTCTGAATCATTTTGATGTTCATTGTCAAACTTAAGACGAGCCAGGCGGGCCTTCTTGGGCAGGAGGACCTTGCGGGTGCTTCAGGATTTCAGTCTACTGTGGCATAGCGTGTTACCAATGTGTTACCAATGTTTTGCTTGCTAACTGTGTTCCCAACTGTCTTGAAATCATTAACAGGCTTCTTCCGTGTAGTTCTGGGCTGATCTTTAACATTTCTCATGATCATCTTTACCCCATTGGGGAAATATTGCAGGGAGCTCCAGAACAAGGGCATTTGATAGTTATTTTGTATATCTTCTATTTCCAAATAATCACACCAACAGTTGTCTCCTTCTCACCAAGCTTCTGTCTGTAGCCTATTCAAGGTTTGTGCAGGTCTCCAATCTTGTCGCTGACATCCTTTAAAACCTATTTGGTCTGGACCATGGTGTTGGAGAGGTTGAACTGGAAGATACAGATTCTGTTGGCAGGCATCTTTTATATACATAACAAGCTGATTTAGGAGTACTTTCTTAAAGTGACAGGACTAATCTGTGGTCCATATAGGCACATAACCAATCTGTGGAGCCAGAATTCTTGCTAGTTGGTAGGGGATCAAATACTTATTTCACTGACTGAAATGCAAATCAATTTATAACCTTTATATAACATTTTTCTCCCCTGATTTTTTTTAATATTCTGTGTCTATCAGTTAAAATAAACCCACCATAAAAATTATAGACCCTTCATTTGTTTGTAAGTAGGCAAACTTACAAAATCAGCAGGGGATCAAATACTTATTTCCCTCACTGTATTTATCTATGGCTCAAACTGTCAGTAAAACCTCGTGGCTCCACCCCCCTCTCTCTTGACTGAATGAACTGCAGTTCCTTCCACAGCAGCTGCTGAACGTCTTGTGAGGGTAAATAAACATCTTCTTGTTTGAATAAGTACAGTGTTTTCTTTTCGCAAGAAACATTATGTCTACTTTTTTTTGCGCAAAGTGTGCCACTGTAAGGCATCCTCTAGTGGACCAGCGTGTATTACACACTTTGGCGTCATACTGGGTTGTATAGAACACAGTAAGAAAACCTCTAAAATTAAAGATATCAAGGCAAAAATTACCCTTAGCTAGCTTTTGTCTCATATTTATTTAGTAATGCATTTACACCAGAGCATTTTTTTGTGCACAAGTGATGTTGATTTTATACAAGAGTTAAATATGTTATATTTTAGACACGATATTGTCTGTTTTCTAAGTACTGTATATACATTTTGATTGATGTGAATGTTTGGAATAATACACTCTTTTATGAATAAATCTGCAATAAGAGTTGAGTTTCTGATTAGTTACACATGGTTTACTTACATGTGGTCTGAGGTCAACACTTCATTATTAAGATTAGGAGGCTGCCAAAGGGAATCATTACTCTTCATGGACACACAGCTAAATACTGGAGATGCTGCTCTTCTCTCTCTGTCCCTGGTCAGATCATCAGCAAAGACATACAAAAACTTTCAGGTTCTATTTAGCACATGATGTGCTTAAATACTTAATAGTTATTAAAAATTAGTTTCTTGTCTCCAGTAAGGCTGATCTAACCTGGTGTGAAGTGTCTCTGTTCCATCACTGAATGCAGGGGGATCAGGAATTGAGTGCTTACTCTTCATAGACACACAGCTGGTTGTAAACATGGTGGACTGTAGTGATCATCGTTCACTTCTCTCTCATCATCCTCCACCTCATCCTCATATAGGCTCATTTTACAGACAGAGTCCAAGACTGTAAATAAG
Source organism: Triplophysa rosa (assembly GCF_024868665.1). Taxonomy (NCBI): domain Eukaryota; kingdom Metazoa; phylum Chordata; class Actinopteri; order Cypriniformes; family Nemacheilidae; genus Triplophysa; species Triplophysa rosa. The sequence continues at coordinate 8,445,120 of NC_079904.1, read as the reverse complement.
AAAAACATTTATTAGGAAACATTAACGTGCAAGAACCAATAGCATTTAAATCTAAACATACAGAAGGTTATGTTCTCACAAAATACGCTTTCAAAAACAGTAGAAAAATGTTTCTGTTTTTTTTTTGTATAGTTCTTTTTGGAGTTGTCACAGCTGCTGTTATGTGAGAAAACTGCATATACAGTATACATTTTTAAAAACATTTTTCTTTTAAGGCATACATAAAAAACTCCACACGTCTGTAATGCCATTAAAATAATTTTAAAAAATCTTATTTTGTATAAAAACATGACCAGGAAACGTTGATAATATTGGAACAATCAGTGTCAGTGATTGTTGAGAGTAGTTTATAAGATTTAGTTTAATGTCAGGTTTCGTAAAGGACTAAAGACAATCTGTCAAAGGTAACAAACACATTAGTATAAATATAAAAAAAACTTACCCTGAGATTTGATGTCATTTCTGAATAAGCTTTTAACACTCTAGGATGGCTTCCACGAGTTGTTCCACGAAACAATTTGCTTTTGTACAGTTGAGCAATGAGTAATTTACTCCACCCACAAATCTACCACTAGAAGTAATGCTTTTTGGAAAGTATGTTTTTTAACACAACTTAAATATCCCATTTTAACTAAGGCCTAGTCCTGGTTTAAGATAATATTTGTTCGGGAAACCGCCACTAAGTGTATATCTGTTTATAATGACATTGATTGTATTTCACTTGTTTAACTCATTTGGATAAGAGCCTATTATAAGTTACATACTCTATTTACAATTAAATACAAAAAACAACGTTTTAATAAAATGATAGTAACAGAGAGCATTAATATAAAAATGATTTGTATTATATTTTATACAGTTGTATAAAAATTCTTTGTATGCTGTAATTTACACATGACAAGCAGGACATGTGCATTGATACACATTCATTCTACATGTTATGTGGTTTACTTTGATAGGTGAACTGTCTTTGTAGCATTAAGGAGAGGGAAAGTTATGGGCGATTCTTTGCACCTCTGGGCATGTCCTTAAACATCAGCTTGGCATTTTAAATCACAATTTTTCCATAATAAACAAATTAATTTTGCCAAGATATTTTCAGAGATGATAGACATGATGTTATTGAATAATAATTGAATAAAAACCCAATTTAGAAATGCATCTATACATATAGGGAATAATGACGTTTTTCACTCGGTCACTTCAAGATGCAACTCGGATTACAGTGTTCTGACGAATTGTGCTACCATGTCGAATTTTGCTACCTCCATACAAAACATGACTAACCCCTCCCCCAACCCAATCAAAACACGAGGGTAGCTAAATCTGATGGGTAGCATAAAGCAACAGAACAACTGTCAACTACGTGAGTCATATTATCCAAACACTACATCCTATATCGACAAACCAAAAGGAAAAGGCTTCAAGCTATACGTTTTAAGCTACATCCACAAATATGAAAAAACACAGAGGCACTCAACAATGCTTGGCTGTAGTGATGTCGGTTCATTGAAATTTGACCGTTTTTTAGTAGACATAACGTTATCGCTAGGTGGCAAATTACCTCAGTTCTATGAGAACGAAAGTGGCTTATACTGGGGACACACCAAAAGATTTTTAAAATCTTATAAGAGTTTTAAATGGTGAGAGACCACAAACATGAGGAGAAAAAATCCTAGATTTAATCATTTTGCTCCTATAATGTGTGGTGCGCCGTGATGTGACAAAGAAAGCACGCCACACATCAACAGATTTTCAAATAGAGTCCTGACTGTGAACACAGGAAATCTCGCAAATTCTCTTGAGATTTCAGAATAAGTTATTTATTATTTCACTGTAAGCTTTGTTTATTATATATGTGTTTAATATAAACAAATGTGTACATATAACCCGTTTATGTAATTTAAAAAATATTATTTATTGTTGAGAAATTGCACAGCCTGGATTTTATTGAAATTATTCGTAATTGCGATGATTGTCATGGCTCTGCTTCGTTTAGTCATGTTTTTCTTGGTCCTGTAGCAGAGTCATGACAAAGCCTTTTGTTATGTGTGGAGAGAAACATATTATTGTCCTTTTGACAATAATATACGTTCTCTCCAGTGTCTCGTCTCTGTTCCCGCCATCTCGTTTCCTCGTTAACTTTTTTTATTTGCTGTTCTTGTTTTATGTTTTAACCCCACGTGGGAAGTCTTTGTTTTCTTTATATCTCTTAGTTTCGTTTTCCCCCATTGAGGGTGTTTGTTTTGTGTTTTATTAGTTATTAAAGTCTTGTTGAGTTAACCCCTTCACTGCCTGCCTGCATTTGGGTTCTTCCTGCCACAGTACGTGACAGATGATAGTGTTTGAAATGCTTTGACAGAATAAAGAAAAGGGTTTGTTGAAGTGATAACTACGGTTGTTATACTTCTGTCAGCTGGCTATTGTTTTGTTCCACATGACAATCAATGGAGTTCTTGTGCGTTTGTCCTCGTGGTCTCCCCCACACATCACGATTTCTGATCGTAAATATTAAAAATGTTGAATTTTTAAGATTCGCGATTGGGGCGGCTCTGATGTTCTTCCGATCAGGTTCATTCACTCTTAACACACATCACACCACAGAGAAATATGATAAGATAATCTTTAGAGTCATTTAAGATCATCGGGACTTTACCTAGGAATGTAGGAAGGGGAGAAATTGGCCCGATTATCTTTTGGTGTAGCCCCAGCATTAGCTGGCTGAGATTTTAGCGGAAGACCCTGCATGTGTGCATATAGTCTATTAATCTATTTGTGGATATACCCGAAAACGTTCCAGCGCGACAAACCCAGACAGGTTTTCCCAGATTGAATCACATACAGTGTGTACAATAAACATCACTAATAAGTCACCCACAGACAGTTTAGCATGGGAAGATATCTACTATGTTTTTATTATTTTCACAGCAGGTAACCACACCCTGTTCTTAAAAGAGTTTCTCAAATTGTACACACACAGTCACCAGTGTGTGTGTTTTCATGAAGCAGGTTCTGACAGGTTTTGCATCATAGTGTTACGTTTAACATTTAACCATCACACAGACATTTGGAAAGCAACTTGCAAAACTTAGAAAAAGGTGCAAGGCGTAGGTGGACCAGTTTCTTGGTACTCCCTAACTTAGGTTTCACTGGGCACGGATGCAGCTCCTTAGACTTGAGGAGTATCAACCAGAGGAGTATCAACCATATAACCAGATGATTATATTACTTTAAATGAATCTGTCCCCCAAGATTATTATTATGAACATGAGCCTCGTCTAAAAGGCAGAGGGGGAGGTGTCACAGCACTTTACAATAACTCTTTTAGCATTTCCCAGAAGTCTAACTCTAAATATAATTATTTTGAAGTCATGGTACTTCATGTTTCAACACCTAACACTAAAGATAAAACATTTTTAAAATGTATTTTGGCTATTGTATATAGGCCTCCAGGGCACCACACAGATTTTATTAAAGAATTTGGTGGGTTCTTATCAGAACTAGTACTGGCCGCAGATAGATTCCTTGTCGTTGGTGACTTTAACATCCATGTAGATAACGATACAGATGCCTTAGGAATAGCTTTCATAGACACTCTTAACTCCATGGGCGTTAGTCAACATGTGTCAGGACCCACTCACCTTCGTAATCATACTTTAGATTTAATACTGTCTTACGGTATAAATGTGGACGACGTTAAAATCCTTCAGCAGAGTGAAGACATTTCGGATCATTATCTGGTATTATGTTTGCTTCACTGGCCTACGGCTGCAAATAAAACTCATTGTTACAAATATGGTAGAACAATAACTTCAACTACCAAAGATGCGTTTCTCGATAATCTGCCCGAATTGTCTCAAATCATGAGAAATAACGTTGAAGATCTTGACATTACCACTGAAAATTTTAATTCCACCTTCTCGGTAACGCTAGACAAAGTTGCTCCACTACGTTTAAAGAAGATTAAAAATGGCAGCCCCACACCGTGGTATAATGAACACACTCAGGCTCTAAAGAAAGCGGCCCGAAAAATGGAGCGCAACTTTAAGAAAACTAAATTAGAGGTATTTCGTACAGCATGGAAGGATAGTATTCGAAAATACAGGAAAGCCCTAATAACTTCTAGATCCGCCTACTTTTCATCACTAATAGAAGAAAACCAGCACAACCCTAGGTTTTTATTTAACACGGTGGCTAAATTAACAAAAAATAAATCGTCAGTGACTTCTGATCCTGTATATCAGCATAGCAGTGATGAATTTATGAACTACTTCACATATAAAATCCAAGATATTAGAGAAAAAATTATAACAATGCAATCAGAAGTGAAACCCGCTGAACAAACTAACTACAGCGCCCCTAAGGAGATAATGCAATTATTTTATACCGTAGATCACGATGAGCTGTCTAAAATCATTGGATCATCTAAATCAACAACATGCATGCTAGACCCTATACCTACAAATCTACTGAAAGAGATGCTCCCAGAAATTATATTCTTGGTATTATTAACTCATCTCTGACATTATGACATGTGCCTAAAGCATATAAGGTGGCTGTTATAAGGCCCCTTGTCAAAAAACCCCAACTCGACCCTAGAGAACTAGGGAACTACAGGCCTATGTCGAATCTACCTTTCATATCTAAAGTTCTGGAAAAAGTAGTTTCAACTCAATTATGCTCCTTCCTCCAAAGGAATGACATCAATGAAGAATTCCAGTCTGGATTTAGAGCATGTCACAGTACAGAGACTGCTTTGATCAGAGTTACAAATGATCTGCTATTGGCGTCTGACCGAGGTTGTATCTCGTTATTGGTGCTGCTAGACCTTAGTGCTGCATTCGATAGCATTGACCACAGCACACTCCTGCATAGACTCGAAAATTACGTGGGCATTAAAGGAATAGCTTTGAAATGGTTTAAATCTTATTTATCCGACCGTTTTCAATTTGTAGCAATAAACAATGAGGTGTCACGCAAATTTCAAGTCCAGTACGGTGTACCGCAGGGCTCAGTCTTAGGGCCTCTGCTCTTCGCATTATACATACATTATACATCCTACCTCTAGGAGATATAATAAAGCGGTGCCATGTGTTGTCCAGCCGGCATTCCAGCCGGCGCCATGTCAGTGTTTGGATTTTTTTATGCATCATGTTTTTGTCATGTCTTGTATTGTTATGGTTTTTGTCATAGTCTGTCCTGTCTTGTTTGTGCCTTTTGGAGCGTCAGCATATCGCTCCTTAAGGCGGAGGTTCTGTCGTGATTCTGCCTCATCTTGTCATGTCTTTCTTGATCTTGTGGCAGAATCTCATGGCAGGATCCCTTGTTATGTGTGGAGAGAGTCATTTTGACCCTGTCGGCCTTCGATACTCTCTCCGGTCCTTGTCTGTGTTCCCGCCCTTTTGTATCTCTCGTTATTGGTTGTTTATTAGTTCATGCCCCACACCTGTTCCCCTTTGATTTGTCCCTTTATTTAATGCCCCTGTGTTCTCTGTCTTGTGTCGGTTCATTGTGCTGTGTCGTGTTGCTTGGGGTGAGTTCATGTCTTGTCAGTGTAGTGTAGTGTAGTGTAGTGTAGTGTAGTGTAGTGTAGTGTAGTGTAGTGTAGTGTAGTGTAGTGTAGTGTAGTCTTTTGTAGTTATATGGTAAATGTTATTTTTTTAGTCCTGTCTAGTTTAGTTAGTCCATGTTCCTGTTTATATCTTGGTTATTTTACCCCATCGTGGGTTTTTGTTTTGTCCATGTTTTATTATTATTAAAGTCTTGTTAACCCCTTACCTCCTGTCTGCACTTGGGTCCTCTGTTCTTGTATCTCCGTGTCTCTCACCCCGAATCATGACAGTAATCTGTCATTTGAGAGCCACGTCGCCAACACCTGTAAAATTGCGTTTTTCCATCTTAAGAATATATCAAAACTAGTGTTGTCATGATAACAAATTTCGGTACCAGTCGGTACTAAATGTGACCATACTTGCATTTCCCGCTATCATTTTGAGCGCTCGGTAAGGAGCCATTAGAAGACATATCCGATGACCTTAGAAACACAATAGCCAATCAGAGGTCTTTCATAATTTGCTCAAAATGATAGCGGGAAATGCAAGTATGGTCACATTTAGTACCGACTGGTACCGAAATTTGGTATCGTGACAACACTAAACTAAACTATGTCATATGCTGTCAATATCAGATGCAGAGAAGTTAATTCATGCATTCATGACATCAAGACTAGATTACTGTAATGTACTGTTAGGTGGTTGCCCTGCAGGCTTATTACAAAAACTCCAACTGGTCCAAAACGCGGCAGCTCGAGTTCTTACACGTACAAAAAAGTATAAACATAATAGCCCAGTTCTGTCAACCTTGCACTGGTTACCTATAAAGCATCGCGTTAACTTTAAAATCTTGCTTATTACCTATAAAGCCTTACATGGTTTAGCTCCTCAGTACTTGAATGAACTCCTTTTGTATTACAGTCCTTGACGTGCATTACGCTCTCAGGCGTCCTGTCAGTTGGTAATACCTAGAATTTCAAAATCAAGTGCAGGTGGTAGATCCTTTTCTTATCTAGCTCCTAAACTTTGGAATAGTCTTCCCTGCACTGTCCGGGAGGCAGACACACTCTGTCAGTTTAAATCTAGACTAAAGACGCATCTTTTTAATCTTGCATACACTAGACTTCCATAATATAAACCTTCTGAGGGTTTAGGCTGCACTAGTTAGATCAACCGGAACCAAAAACACAACTGACGTACTTGTTGCATCAAAGAGTGCAGAACAGTACTCTATACTCTCAGCCAGTCTTGTCTCATTGTTCCAAGGTTACCAAAGCGAGCAGGATGCAGTTCATGGCCTGACCTGATGTTAGAGCGGAGAATGGGAAGCGGCGACCTGACAAGAGCTGAGATGATAGAGCTGGATAAAGAAGGACGCGGTCACCTGACACGTCTTCATGGCCTGACCTGATGGTAGAGCGGAGAATGGGAAGCGGCGACCTGACAAGAGCTGAGATGATAGAGCTGGATAAAGAAGGACGCGGTCACCTGACATGTCCTCACCACAAAATTTCAAATGCTATTAGATTATTAATGATAATCTTAAACTATTATTACCTTATTATTATTATTACCTTACTTTATTAGTAAGTTTATTTATTTTATTTAGCCTTGTGCAAGCTCTCTGGAGCTTGTGCAGAGGCAGCAGCTTTTGCCAGAGGGGAACTGGAATCCCCTGGTTGGGCCTGGGTTCTCCTGAGGTTTTTTTTTCTCGATTAGAGTTTTGGGTTCCTCGCCACCGTTTGCATACTGTTTTGCATCTGCCTGGCCGGGGGGCTGCTTTAGAATTTTAAAATTTTACTTAATTAATATTGCATATAGGAATTTATAGTCTGTTATATTTGACCTGTGCTTCTTTCTCCTTTATCTTAAATGTGTGCTCTCACTGTGCGCGTGTGTGTGTGTGTGTGCGTGCGTGCGTGCGTGCGTGCGTGTGTGTGCGCGCGTACTTGTCTGTGTGTGTGCGCGTACTTTTCTGTGTGCGTGTGTGTGTGAGTGCGCGTCCGTGTGTGTGTGTCTGTGTGTTAGTACGTGTGCATATTGTGTGTGTGGAGTGTTTTGTATGTGGGTATGTCTGTCTTCTTTGTTTTCACCTTTTTCTTGTTTTTGCAGGTACAACTTTAATTGGTTTGCTTATAGTCAATATGTCTTATGTACAGCTGCTTTGTAACAATGAAAATTTTAAAAAGCGCTATATAAATAAAGTTGAGTTGAGTTGAGTATCAAGTCCTGATCATTGCACCGTACTGGCCCAATCATACTTTTTTTTAGAGCTAATGCTCCTAACAACAACTTCCCCCTGGTCAATTCGAGACCTGAGTCACTGCATATTAAAATTAGGATTTTCTCAATTACTGAGCATTTTCAAACCAGGACAGGGGTTTTCAATCTCTGACTCTGATCTTTAAAAATCAAGGATTAGAAATCAAGTGGAGGAAATGGGCTTCTGCCAAATTTTTGTTTGATGATTAAGAGATTTCAGTTTGGAAACACCCAATAATTGAGAAACGCCATTTCTGTGTTCTTGCAGAGACATGTACTTTGCCGATTCCCCTGGTAAAAGACCTGATGAACCAGTAAGATTTGGCAACACTCCAGAGCTCCATGTATCAGGCTCCAAGGTGCTCAAACATAATTTTTGTACCTCTCAAGAAAACTAACTAATAATCCTAAATTACCTCAATTAATTATTTTTTGTATATCCAATAAGTTGTTTTAAAGGACTCATGGCATGCAAGGGAATGCACAGTGTGAACGATTCAATCGCACAATGCATGATATGCTGCGGACGTTACCGGCTGAAAAGAAGAAGGATTGGAAGACACACTTGCCTGAGCTGGTGATGGCTTATAATAGCCATGTTCATTCCTCGACAGGTTACTCTCCTTTTTATCTAATGTTTGGGTGGGACGCAAGACTGCCCATGGATGTATTGGGAGGAAAGGACCTGACTGATGATGAAGTGGATGATTTAGATGAGTGGGTGAAGAATCATCATGAACGGCTGAGGACTGCAGTGGAGACTGCAAAGGCAACTGCCACAGAAGCTTTCAAGAGAAGAAAGAGAGTCTATGATCGCAAGACTGCAGGAGCGCTCATTAGACCTGGTGACAGAGTACTGTTGCGTAATCACAAGTTTAGGGGGCGGAACAAGATTCGAGATAAGTGGGAGCCGGGGCCATATTTGGTGGTACAGCAGAATCACCCTGATATACCCGTGTTCACAATAAGTCCCGAGTTAGGGGGTTCTTCAAAGGTGGTTCACAGAGATCAATTGAGGCTCTGTACATTTCCCTCACCCACAAGACGGGTTGCACGTGCAAAAAGAGAAACGGAGGTGCCAGATACAGATGTTAACTCACCTGATTTGGTCTATATTCCGTATGACACACATGTGCAAATTGCTGACTTACCTGGGGAAGTTGAGGGTGGGGTAGAAGTTGAGGAAGGTAGGGGTGCTGTGAATGAAATGATAGAAACAGAACAAGATGGGGAATCTGAAGCTTCTAACATTTCAGAAGATGACTCTAGGGCATTACCTGGTCTTAGACGTTCAAAGAGAAATACACAAGGTAGATTGCCTGTGAGATATAAGGATGATTACGTTATGTAATAGGGGGCTACGGTGTCAATAAGAGTGTAATTAAAATAGCAAAGAATGTGTTATTTGCTTTAAGAGAAGGCATAAACAAATGTTGTGTTGTTGATTCAAATAATGACTGTTCTTGTGTTTTCTGTTTTACTTAGGAGCTGGTCATTTGGAGGGTCCTGTATATGGCAGGGTTTAGCAGGGGGGAATGTGGAGGCGTTTAAGGACTTTGATTTTGAAAAGGTTTGGGTGGCGAGCGGAAGGAGAAAGGAAGCATAACTGCAGGGAACGTTAAAAGTTGAAAAGTTGTATTCTCGTGATTTTTATTTTTATTAGTTGATAATTAAAAAGGATTGGACAAGCATCGAGGGGAGCTGACTAGAAGCTGGACAGAGCTTGTGCTATCGTGAGTGTAGATCAGGGATTGATCGGCGAGAAGCTGAACTGTTGGTCGTACAGCTCATCGTGCTAACGTGGATGAGACGGTGTGTTGGCTCAAGTCTTCGTCTTCTACCGAAGGGAGCCGGGAGCTGGTGTACTGTGAGTTTTTTTACCCGCTGTGTAATCACGGCGGGTGTTGTCGTTAAAGATGTACACGGGCGTTTTTTATTTTTTAAAAGCAGCTGGACTCCAGTGATTTTGCTACTCGTCGTTTTTGGTACCATAGTGCCGCCATGTGGACACGTACGGCTTTGTAAATTCATTGACACTTTCTTCTGAAAACATTTTTCTTTTCTTAGTTCGGTTTTTTTTACAGATTTGCCATAGTTGGTGAATATTTTGATTTTGTTTTTTTTCGATGGACTAATGAACTGATAATCGAGGTTGAGCAAGCGAATAAATTCGCCTCACGGAGTTAAAGGATTGTATCATCTACCGGAAACGCTTTAGAGAAATATATCCCTCCGTGTTATTTCACCTTGGAACATTTTTTTGTGTTTAACGGTAAAGAAGAGACTTTATTTGTTTTAAACAGGAGCCAATTGTTTAAGTTAGTTACCCTGCCATACTGGACTCTTCAACAGCAGCTCGGTTCTACTGTGAGGTAACGTTTTCCACTGGGATTGTAAACCTCACTCAAGAATGAGAACTGACATGAGTGAACTATCTGTAAAATACTGTTGAGTGTTCTAAGTGTTAGCTGTACATCATTAAGAATTGTTTTTTCCCCATTTACTCTTTATTTGAGGATTATTGTGGAAAGAAAAAAAACTTAACAAGGTAAATCTGAACGAAACTTTGTTTTTCATTATATGCTGTACTTTTTCTTGGTGAAACCCTAAGAAAAGTGAAACAAAGAGTTTATCTTGTCTTATGATTGTTGCTTCATTCTGTTCATTCTTTGCTACACCTTTAAGAAAATAAGTGTAAAACCTTCATCTGGGAGTAGGGGCATTCCTCCTGTCTTGTTGGCTGGTAATTGGGAATAGGATAAATTATTTAATCGCTCTCCAAGGGGCATTCTTAGTCTTGGAGCCTTCTCCTCATCAGTCATAACTAAAATAGAAGGACACAATCAAGACAGAGAAACACATACTTATAAGCTTAAGTATAGGAATTAATTGTTCTAGGGGTGGGGACATAGCTCCTTTCATTTTTCTAGTCGTCCTAGATGGTGTAGAATAAAATCCCCTACAGTGTAGTGAAATTCCCCCTACACGTACATGCTTGATTATCTGTTGCTGTTTCTTGACAATATGTGCATGGATCACACAAATTATTCATCAACTGCACACAATAACCGTTTCATTAAAAGAAACTGCATTTATCTACACTCACATATATAACAAAAACATTATGACTAATTTCATGTTGTTTCCAGTGGCTAACCAACCCTATTTTGCTCACCCGCAGAAAAATCAGTGAGACACATAAATACGCGGCGAGCTCTGGCGATGTTTATTGAACTCTGACCCGAGCTCCGCAGTTTAGTGTCTCAAAAGCACCAAGCGCCCTCTACAGGAGGCACAATAACACACGTTCAGGGATAGCCCAAAATACATGTCAATACTTTCTTATTGATCTGGGTCTACTTTTCTTATTGATATACCTGCTCATTACACATTTGTTTTTCGACCCTCTACACTTACTTACTGAACTTACTTATTGCTTATTTATCTTTGTATAAGGAGAACATTTTGCAAGTTGGATTTTTTACAGTATTAGGCCTACATTGACGTAACTCAATTTTTTACATTTATAGAGGTCTCTTTCACACAACTCATATTTAGTAATAAGTTAATGAGGAAAATGTTGGTTACAATGAATTAACCTATAAAAAGAAGTTCTGTGAACTTTTTCATGGACTTTTGCTCAACCAACACAACAAAATTAGTTGTTTGAACTTTTTTTGAGTTGGGTTTTTTACAGTGCATGGTTTATTTTAGGTTGATGATTGGGTGGTTAAGCTGCAGATTAAACAGAATTGAACAGATTGTGCTTTGGCTACAGGCATACATATAACATGCGTTTAAGTGTTTGTTTTTATGCTGTATCTAATCGCATCCTTCTTTATTCTAAACAGCAACTAATTTTTGCTGCCATTATTTATTAAGATTAAACTTAAAAGACTCTCCCCATGGCACAATAACTTCAGCCCTGACAAATAAATTAATAAATAAAATCACAGCACCCCCATCTAAAAATACGTTCCCGCGGCTATCAGAGGTGGGTAGAGTAGCCAAAATCTTTACTCAAGTAAAAGTACAAGTAACTAGAGAAATTGTTACTCAAGTAAAAGTAAAAGTCACTATTTTAAAAATTACTTGAGTAAAAGTAAAAAAGTATGCAATGAAAAAACTACTCAAGTAGCTAGTTACTTAGTTACTTTGTATCTGATTATATAGGCCTACTACATAAAATTAATATTAACGCCAATATTTTAATATTACATTTTAATCAATATTTTTAATTATCATACAGATATCTTTGCAATATACTAGAGAGACTAAAGAATAGACAAACACAGAAGAGACAAGCATTTCTGTAAATTTCATCTAGTCCTGATGTAGTTTACACAACTTATTTAGAATAATAGACCATGTCAAATTAAAGCATTACCTAAACTCAGAGCATTTCCTAAGATGATCTAGAACATCTGCAGTGCTCTCTTAAATGAAATACACATTTTCGAACAAAGCTCATGTTTTCTCGTGTTGTGTCACGTGTGTGTTGTGAAACGCTCTTGCCTGTAAACAAACAGTAAACAGTGAACCACACGCCCATCAACAAGTTTTCTTCCTTCTGTTCTTCAAATGTATATTTATGCATGCCCACGGCTCTGTGTCTGACAGGTAACGCGCATGTTGCGGTGTCTGACGAACAGGTCGCGCGGGTGCGCGCATATGGCAATGTATTTACAAAACGTTTAGGCTACTCTAGAAACAACATGGTGAATTTCATGTAAGGGGACCCGCGGTGTATTTACACTGCGTTCCAAATTATTATGCAAATTGGATTTAAGTGTCGTAAACATTTAATTTTATATTGTTCAATTAAACTTATGGTTGGTATTGTGTCTCAGTGCTCTTTGTATCACTGAAATCAATCTCAGACACCTGTGATAAGTAGTTTGCCAGGTGAGCCCAATTAAAGGAAAACTACTTAAGAAGGACGTTCCACATTATTAAGCAGGCCACAGGTTTCAAGCAATATGGGAAAGAAAAAGGATCTGTCTGCTGCCGAAAAGCGTCAAATAGTGCAATGTCTTGGACAAACATTAGATATTTCACGAAAACTTAAGCGAGATCATCGTACTGTGAAGAGATTTGTGGCTGATTCAGAGCACAGAAGGGTTCGTGCAGATAAAGGCAGAATGAGGAAGGTTCCTTCCAGACAAATTCATCGGATTAAGAGAGCAGCTGCAAAAATGCCATTGCAAAGCAGCAAACAGGTATTTGAAGCTGCTGGTGCCTCGGGAGTCCCGAAAACCTCAAGGTGTAGGATCCTCCAGATGCTTGCAGTTGTGCATAAACCTACTATTCGGCCACCCCTAACCAATGCTCACGAGCAGAAACGGTTGCAGTGGGCCCACACATACATGAAGACTAATTTTCAAACAGTCTTGTTTACTGATGAGTGCCGTGCAACCCTGGATGGTCCAGATGGATGGAGTAGTGGATGGTTGGTGGATGGCCACCATGTCCCAACAAGGCTGCGACGTCAGCAAGGAGGTGGCGGAGTCATGTTTTGGGCTGGAATCATGGGGAGACAGCTGGTGGGCCCCTTTAGGGTCCCTGAAGGTGTGAAAATGAACTCTGCAAGGTATGTAGAGTTTCTGACTGAGCACTTTCTTCCATGGTACAAAAAGAAGAACCATGCCTTCCGTAGCAAAATCATCTTCATGCATGACAATGCACCATCTCATGCTGCAAAGAATACCTCTGTGTCATTGGCTGCTATGGGCATAAAAGGAGAGAAACTCATGGTGTGGCCACCATCCTCCCCTGACCTCAACCCTATTGAGAACCTTTGGAGCATCCTCAAGCGAAAGATCTATGATGGTGGGAGGCAGTTAGCATCAAAACAGCAGCTCTGGGAGGCTATTCTGACATCCTGCAAAGAAATTCAATCAGAAACTATCCAAAAACTCACAAGTTCAATGGATGCAAGAATTGTGAAGGTGATATCAAAGAAGGGGTCCTATGTTAACATGTAACTTGCCCTGTTAGGATGTTTTTGATTGAAATAGCTTTTGATTTCAGTAAATATGACCTCCTAATGCTGCAAATTCAACAAATGACCATTTTCAGTTTTTTACAACCTATGAAATGTTTTCAAACTCTGTTGTGCATAATAATTTGGAACAGGGCATTTTGAGTTTTTCATTTTTTAAATAAATACTGTTGTCAGTGGGAGGTTTGTTCAATAAAATTCCAAATGTACCCTAACTGTTGATTACTTGAAAATTATACTGACTGTCATTTGCATCGACAAATTAGGAAAACCAGAGAAAGATATCATTTGCATAATAATTTGGAACGCAGTGTAGATAGAAATAGCTAATTCTAAGAAAAACATAACGCTTCATTATGTAAGCTCTTTATTCACCTCTGAAGACTTAGTTATGTATATTAAATTTACATTTACGCATTTGACAGACGCTTTTATCCAAAGCGACTTATATTGCATTGTATTATACATTTGTTTCTGACTATGTGCAATCCCCTGATATCAAACCCATGACCTTGGCATTGCTAGTGCTATGCTCAATATTACACATTGCACCTTTAAGTTACTGTAACATTTTAACTCATGTGCAGTGTAATGTTATAGCCATTTCAATGAAATAAAAATATTGTGTGAAATGGCTCTTAACATGTAAAGTGAGAGTTCACCCCAAATTTTGGTCATCGTTTCTCACCCTTTTGTCATTTTAAAACCTGTATGATCTTCGGCAGAACACAAAAGAAGATATTTTGAATAATGTTTAAAAAAACAACCTGTCAGTGGTTTAGTGTCCATACAATGGGTATCAATGGTTTTTGGTTACCAACATTCTTCAAAATATCTGTGTTCTGCAGAGGAAAGTAAGTCATACAGGTTTGAAATGACAAGAGGGTGAGTAAATGAAGAGCTCATTTACAAAATCAGATAACTCAAAAATTATGTGCATTGTGAATTTTAAGTAATATCAATCAAACTGCAGAAGGGTTGTTTTAGTTAAGTAATCGTAACTAAAAAAGTAAACCCAGCTAACTAACACAATAAAACATGATTTCCTTCTCTCCACGGCGTGTCTCTCGACATGTCTCGCAGCTGTGCTCGTGGATGCGGCGGGCTCATCCTGGACACACACAATACCTGCATCACATGTTTTGGTCTCCGGCATGCTGAGGTAGAGTTCGTGGATATTGCCTGCCCGCACTACGAGCACATGAGTATCAAGGTCTTGCGGTCACGGGTGTCTGTATTCTGTCTGAATCTCGTCTGCTTCCCATGGAAGTTAATCCGTCATCCACTGGCTCGCGGACCGTTCGTGCCCCGTCACGCTCGCCTAACCCGTCATCACAAGTCTGCACAGAACCTCGTGCCTCTTCCGTGCACTCGGCTCGAGTGCGCGATGAGGATGAGCTGTCTGTCGTGGCATCGGAGGTCGATTTGCTGGCATCAGACCCGGATGATTCACTGGAGCTCCCGCCCTCAGGTGGTTGGAATGAACAGGATGAGCCCAGGGTGATTGAAAGCCACATCAGACCCGGCGTCCGCCATTCCATCACTGCTGGGTCCGAGCGGGACGGTCCCTAGCCTGTCCCCTCCTCTGCCGGGCCCTTCTCAGGGCCTGGCGGCCACCCCTTCACAAAAAGAGTTTCCTCTCTCCCTGGGCTTCTTTCTCCACAGCCAGTCGCAGCCTCTCCCCAATGTTGCATCATGGACCGTGGTACCGCAGCAGACCCACAGGCGTCAGCGCTCTCAATCAGACGGCGTGTCGACCTCCGGTCCCAGCAGGCAGGCAAGTCAGCAGCGCTGCTTGCCTCCCCGGGGTCCATCCTACGGCAAGGCAGCCACCCTGCCAGCCACCGAACCACCCCCCACAGGCACGATGCAGCAGATCAGTCCACTAGTCCCGCTGTCATGGTCCCTGGAATCCTGGCTAGCTCTTTCCACACTCTCGCGCTGGCTAGAGAGGACGATCCGCCTCGGGCCATGCGATCCAGTTCTCCAGATGCCCGCCCATGTTCTGGGGCATTCTGTTCACCTCTGTTCGAGGCGAGGATGCTCCCGTTCTTCGGGCCGAGGTCGCCACCCTTCTGGCGAAAGGAGCGATCAAGCCCGTCCCTCAGGCTGAGATGTCCTCGGGATCCTACAGCCCGTACTTCATCATCCCCAAGAAATGTGGGGGGCTGCGCCCCATTTTGGATCTGCGCACCCTGAACAAGCACCTTCACAGATAACCGTTCAGGATGTTGATGCAGAAGTGCTTTCTGGTGTTCATCAGACACCAGGATTGGTTCGTGGCAATCGACCTGAAGGACACGTACTTTCATGTCTTGATTCTTCCTCGTCATCGATCGTTTCTGCGGTTCGCTTTCAAGGGTCAGTCATATCAGTACAAGGTCCTGCCCTTCGGTCTGGTCTTGCCCTTCAGTCTGGCCCTGCCCCCGCGAGTCTCAGGGAGAGAGGTGTGCAGATTCTCAACTATCTCGATGACTGGCTTATCTTGGCTCACTTGCGAGATCTGTTGTGTACTCACAGGGACCTGGTTCTCCGGCACCTATACCGCTTGGGCCTTCGGGTCAACTGGGACAAGAGCAAGCTCTCCCCGGTGCAGAGCATCTCTTATCTCGGTCTGAAACTAGACATTGTCACCATGATGGTGCGTACTCCTGAACGCGCACAGTCGGTGCTGAACTACCTGACACTGTTCAGGCGGCAGTCAGGGGTCTACCTGACACTGTTCAGGCGGCAGTCAGGGGTCCCCCTGAAACTGTTTCAGAGGCTCCTGGGACACATGGCATCCTCGGCAGGTGTTATCCGGCTTGGGTTGATGCACATGCGACCGTTTTAGCACTGGCTACAGAGTCGGGTTCCCTGGAGAGCGTGGCACACCAGCACCAAGCATATTCCCATCATGCCTCAATGCCGTTGTACCCTAACCCCTTGGTCGTCCATGACCTTTCTACAGACAGGAGTTCCACTTGGGCGGGTCTCGAGACACTCGAGACACAACTCGCCCAATGCCTCCTCCTGTGAAGTCAACAGGTGGTGAAGTCTCTGCGGGCCACACACATCCCGGGCGACCTGAACCAGACAGCCGACGTGCTCTCTCGTCAGGTCACGCTTCACGGAGAGTGGCGACTCCACCCCCACGCAGTCCAGCTTATTTGGGAGCTGTTCGGGTATGCACAAGTGGACCTGTTCGCCTCCCTGGACACCACCCATTGCCTGCTTTGGTACTCCCTGACCGAGGCCCCCCTTGGCACAGATGCCTTAGCACACAGCTGGCCGCGGGACAAGTGGATGTACGCCTTCACCCCAGTGAGCCTCATTGTACAGGTCCTGTACAAGGTCAGGGTAGAGGAGCATCAAGTGCTGTTAGTTGCGCCCTACTGGCCCAACCAGACTTGGTTCTCAGACCTAGTGGCTCTGACGACAACTCCCCCTGGCCGATTCCCCTGATGAAGGATCTTCTTTCTCAGGGGATGGGCACAGTCTGGCACCAGAGACCAGACCTCTGGAACCTCCATGTCTGGGACGAGGAGATCCTAAGTGGCCTGCCACCTGCGGTTGCTGAGATCTCTCAGGCTAGGGCCCCAGTCACTAGGCATCTATACGCCTTTAAGTGGCGCCTCTTCTTGTCCTGCTGTGCTTCTCGAGGAGAAGACCCGCAGAGATGTGCGATCGGAGTCATGCTGTCCTTCCTCCAAGAGAGACTTGAAGACAATCTCTCCCCTTCCATGCTAAAAGTGTATGTAGCCGCTATTGCTGCTCATCATGATCCAGTCAGTGGTAAGTCACTCAGACAGCATGATCTGGTCATCAGGTTCCTTAGGGGCGCTAGGAGGCTAAATAAACCTCAACCTCGCTCCATACCCTCTTGGGACCTTAACGTGGTCTTTGAGGGTATCCGAAAGCCCCCGTTCCTTACGATGAAGACGGCTCTCCTGGTGGCGCTCTTCGGTCAAGAGGGTAGGGGACCTACAAGCACTCTCTGTGTCCAACGAGTGCTTGAAGTTCGGACCGGCTTTTTCTAACATGATCCTGAGACCCGGCTACGTGCCCAAGGTTCCCACCACTCCCTTCCGGGACCAGGTGGTGAACCTGCAGACGCTCCCTGTTGGGAGGAAGACTCAACCCCTTCCGTGTTGTGTCCAGTATGCACCTCTACTTGGACCGCACACAGAGCTCTTTGTCTGCTTTGGAGGTCAGCAGAAAGGGAGGGCTGTCTCCAGACAGAGGTTGCCGCACTGGATCGTGGATGCCATCCCTATGGCTTACCGAGAGCTCACTCTACTCGAGGTGTAGCCTCCTCATGGGCACTGGCTCAGGGTGCCTCTCTGGCAGACATCTGCAGAGCTGCGGGTTGGGCTACACCCAATACATTTGCACGATTCTACAACCTTCGTGTTCCCCTCTCGGCGAAGCACAGGCATTCCATCCTTCACCAAGCACTTCTCCGGCAAGGAGCCAGGTGCAGCGGCTCCCTGCCAGGCCTGGTTTCGGTAGTTTCCCTAGTCAGGTGAACCCCTTAATCAGCGCTGCTTACCATACTTAGTGACTCCCCCACTTGGGTGGTCCCGTATGATGTTTCCTCACGCTACGGTTTCCCTGTGTCCCTTGCTTTACCGGGTGGCTATCTCGCTATAGAGAACAGAAGGCCTCTGCCCGTACGGTCAATGGTAAGATCCCTCAGACTTCGTTTAACTCCTAATATCTTACCTTTCCCACTGGAAGGTCATGATTCGCTCTAGCGCTCACTGGTGACACGCTCACGCCTGTCACTGTCGCTCCACTAGAGTCTGTGACACGGCGGAAGCACTGTGGCATTTCATATAGGGACCCCATTCTGTCTCGACACAACGTCAAGAGACCGACAGAAAGGGAACATGTGTCCTTCAATTCAATTCAATTTTATTTATATAGCACTTTTCACAATGTGCATTGTTTCAAAGCAGCTTTACTGGAGCAAATAAGAAAAACACAGAAAGGTAAAACACAGCACAGTGCATGGTGTTTATAGACCAAGCAAGATCATTCTAATAAATAATATCTAATAAATAAATGAATAAATAAATTCAGTCTCCTGGTGAGCAAGCCAACACTGCCCTGCTGTGGCGAGGAACCCAAACTCCAATGATGAATAAATGGAGAAAAAAAAACCTTGGGAGAAACCAGGCTCAGCCTGGAGGGCCAGATCTCCTCTGACGTGTCATAGACCCTGACCAAAAGCAAACGACACCGAGAAAACGTCCACGAAGAACAGGGAGAGCCCACCAGCCGCGACCTGCCAAAACCGTGCAGGTCCAACCCGGTCCCAACCAGACAAACAGAGGAACAACCAGGGAAAAATAGTACTGGCATAATTAACTTTATTCCTCTGTTGTCCGACATCGACCACAAAACAAGACCAACCAGACCAGACCCACACAGTCCCAACAAATGAAACGCCCCAAACCACAACCAACAAGCCCCCCCACTCCCCACAAACACCCACCCAGCAACCTCCAATCAAAGTCAGAGTGCAGCTATAACTTCAAACTGCTGTCATGTGATGTAAGTTTAGCATTAAATAGCATGTATTGTAAATTTAGCAATAATGTGACAAGTAGTCCGTCTTTGCTCTTGGTTGGGGATGGAATTGTCTGAGCTGGGCTGGTCAGATGGTCGCTTTTCTCTTGGGTGGTGATGGAATTGCCTTGGATGGAGCTGGGATGGTCAGTCAGTCCGCAGGCTCTCGCAGGAGGATGGCACAGGATTTTCAGATGTAGCTGGTGGGATCTCTAGTTGGGGATGGGCATATGACGTTCATCTGGGCCTGGCGGAATCTCTCCCTACCTCGGGATGGGCATCCCGAGGTGAGGGCAGAAAGAGAATAATTAGCGTAGCTGCTGTTCATGAACTATGTATTAAGTGAATGCTTGGCTGAAAAGAAGTGTCTTTAATCTAGATTTAAATTGGGAGAGTGTGTCTGACCCTCGAATAGTATCGGGAAGGCTATTCCAGAGTTTAGGTGCTACGTATGAGAAAGCTCTACCCCCTTTGGTGGATTTAGTTATTCTAGGTGTTATCAAAAGTCCGGAGTTTTGAGATCTTAGAGAACGTGATGGGTTGTAGTGTGGTAGAAGCTCTGTTACGTAGGTAGGGGCTAAACCGTTTAAGGCTTTATAAGCAATTAAAAGAACTTTAACGTCAATACGATACTTAATGGGTAACCAGTGAAGGGCTGATAACATTGGGGTTATGTGATCGTATTTTCTGGACCTGGTTAGAACTCTGGCAGCTGCATTCTGAACTAACTGTAGTTTGTTTATTGATGATGCAGGACAACCACTAAGCAGTGTATTACAGTAGTCAAGTCTTGAGGTCACAAATGCATGAATAAGCTTCTCTGCGTCAGCAACACATAAAATATTTTGTAATTTGGCAACATTTCTAAGGTGTAAGAAGGCTGTTTTTGTGACATTTGAGATGTGATTTTTAAATGACAGGTTGCTGTCTAATATAGCACCTAGGTCTTTAACTGTATTTGTTGGAGTAACAGTGCAGCCTTCAATTTGCAGGTTATAATCCGAAATATTCTGCTCACGTGTCTTTGGTCCGATAAGTAATATTTCTGTTTTATTAGAATTTAAAAGAAGGAAATTCCTATTTATATCTTCAATGCACTCTGCCAATTTGGATAGCTGGAAGGAATCATCTGGTCTTGATGAGATATATAGCTGTGTATCATCTGCATAACAGTGGAAGCTAATTCCATGTTTTCTAATAATGTTTCCAAGGGGCAGCATGTATATGGAGAATAGCAAGGGTCCTAAAACCGATCCCTGGGGTAATCCATAATTTACTTGCGTTAGATTTGACGATTCCCCATTTAAATGGACAAATTGATGTCTGTCTGATAAGTAAGATCTGAACCATTGTAGTGCCTGTCCCTGAATACCGGTATTTGTCAAAAGCAGATTAACAGATTTATTTCCTAAAGACAATCAGACAGTAACTGGCATGAAATTAACTCCACAATAGAACAGACAATGTGGGACAACCAGGGCTTGGGGAAAATGGCTCGAGCACTCGGCCGTAAAGACCGTAGGGGAGAGGTGACAAGGCCGGGACTTGCCTTGAGAGGTGAGCAGACCGTACGTCACAATGACGGTGCTAGAGGGAAGTCTCCAATAGCTTTTAATCCGAATGTCTCGTGTGAGTTAAAGAGTCCTCCAAGAGAAGCATTAATCCGAGTGTCTCGTGTGAGTTAAAGAGTCCTCCAAGAGAAGCATTAATCCGAGTGTCTCGTGTGAGTTAAAAGAGTCCTCCAAGAGAAGCATTAATCCGAGTGTCTCGTGTGAGTTAAAGAGTCCTCCAACAGAAGCATTAATCCGAGTGTCTCGTGTGAGTTAAAGAGTCCTCCAAGAGAAGCATAAATCCGAGTGTCCCGTTTGACGGTAGTGAGGCAGGGAGTCCTCAACAGAGGGGAAGACAGTCCGGCCAAAGTAGTATGCCCGAACCTGGACCCACGGTGGTTGAAGCCAATACCGTAGCCCTGGCGCTAGGACTCTTGGTGAGGAGAAGACCGGCAGAGATAGTCCTCTCTTCGTGAGAGAACTTGTTCCTGCTTCCCCAGATAGACGTGAGGTGAGGTCCGGTAGCCGTGGTCGCTGGGGTAAACAAGGCAGAAAAATGCAGACACCCGGTTCTGGTAACAGCACTGGAGCCACACAGGACAAATGGTGAGTACTGAGTAGCAAGACAAGATAACAAGATTACAAGGCAAGATATCACGACTAGACTGGAACAATATTTCCGGACATGATACTTAAGATAGTCAAGACTGGCTACGCTTGTGCAGCAAACACTAACGATCCGACACAAACTGGGAGAAGCACGAGAAAAAAGAAGAGGAGGAAATCAGTGTGGAATGAGAAACAGCTGGAGAGCGAGAGCGACACCAGGTGATGCGAAGAGAGCAAAAGTGGTTAATGATTAGTAGACAAGAGGGGCGGGGTCAAGAACGCGGAGCTGAGCACATGGTAAACTGTCAGGAGAGATCTAGTGTAAACAAAACACACAGAGGACGAACAAAAACAGAAGTGCTAGACCCGACAGGTATTATTGTGTAAGCGATCTAGAAGTATTTTATGGTCTACAGTATCGAACGCAGCACTAAGGTCAAGCAGGACTAGGAGTGAGATGTTACCTTTATCTGATGCTATAAGCAGGTCGTTTGTTATTTTAACGAGCGCAGTTTCAGTACTATGATGCGGTCTAAAGCCTACATTTTTTTGTGTATGTCATTATTTTGTAAGAAAGAGCACAACTGAGATGGACACTACTTTTTCTAGTATTTTAGACAGGTAAAGGAGATTTTAAATCGGTCTATAGTTTCCTAGTTCATTGGGGTCTAAGTTTGGTTTCTTGATAAGAGGCTTAATGACGGCCAGCTTAAAGGGTCCTGGGACATGGCCTAGATTAATTGACGAGTTGATAATGTTATAAATGGGCTCTTTTATAATAATAACTCTTTTAATAATTTAGTTGGTATGGGGTCTAATAAGCAAGTTGTAGGTTTAGATGTTGCAATAAGTTTAATTAAATCTTCCTGTTTTATATGTGAAAAACACTGTGGCCTTTCAGATTCAAGTCACTAATGCTTTCCTACAGGACTGTCTGTCATGGTATGTGGACGGAACCCATGCGCAGGCAGTGAAAGGGTTAACAGAAAATACTTTAATATACAACAACAAACACAAAACAAAACCCACGAGGGGGCAAAACCCCAATACAATAAAACTAAACTTGACAGAGAACAAAACACTGACTAGACTAGACTAGACTACAAATACAAGATGACTTGGTCACATGCCTAAACTCGACTAAACTCCAAAAACAGGAACAAGGTATTAGGCAAAACAAACCGCACAGGACAGAAAACACCAGGGCATTAAATAAGGGAACAAATCAAGAAAGGAACAGGTGAGGGGCATGAAACCATAACAAGATAATTAACGAGGTAACGAGAGGGCGGGGACATAGACGAAACCGGAGAGCTTGTGGCATGCCGAACCAAGCGATGCCTACGGTCTTCCACACAGAACACTTGGTACTGTCATGATCCTGCCCCAAGACTAGAAAAACTTGGCCAGATGAGGCAGAACCATGACACTATCACTGGATCTGCACCGGCATACTTTCACACCCTCCTACACTCCTACACCCCATCAAGAACCCTGCGTTCAGCAAATGAGCGGCGTCTTGTTTTGCCTTCTCAAAAGGGCAGTAAATTGCTTTCCTGCTCATTCTCCTTCACAACTCCTTCCTGGTGGAACATTCTTCCTAACTCAGTCCGGTCAACCACATCTCTCACAACATTCACATACTCACACAACATGCGAATACTTGACAGACAAATGAGAAAAAAACTAACCCTCTCTCTTTCTCTCAACAGGTATTACTCTGGCTTTTATGGAAACAAGTAACTTGGTATTAGCACCTATTTTATTATCGCTCCTGTCTGACATATCGCTTTATTGCTCCCTGAACTCTGTGTAAGTCACTTTGGATAAAAGCGTCTGGTAAATGACTAAATGTAAATGTAAATGTACTGTATATTTGATTTGCTGACATGAGTCACAGCTGACATCGACCGTATGCAATACACTTTCATCAGGTAAGTAGCATATACGGTAAAATCATAAATAAAACAAAGCAGAACCCCATCATTTCCTTATTTTTCTAGTGAGCTATTAGTAATATCCATCATGTGTGGTGTAATATACAACTAACCATAGTTAAAAAATACCCCAGTAGCATGTTTAATGGTGCATAATTATTACAAAAATTTACACAGTGTATGTTCATGATGACTTTCTCCCAGTCATACAATTGTTGTCTGAAATAGGTACCCCTTAGTTTCAAAATAATTACTGTATAACTATTTTTACATTTTCCTTACTCTTACTCCTTTATTCCCCAAAAGTTACATATTTTTTCCTTTTACCTACAGATATGTACTGTGGAGTTACATAATTGTTACAATTAGTTATGCTGTAATTTCTGTTTAATTACGTGGTACATTGCGGACCATAATCTAAAGCATTACCCATTGTTCTTTATGCTGCGTTACAGACAACTCTCAGATTTTGGGTATTGCCAACCTCAATCCCTGAAGTAAACGTATGGAATGGCAAACGAAGTCGGTAATCCGACCTCTGAGCTCGTGGCAGATCGATCAACCCTGACTTAACCGAGACGTGTCATTTGACGTCACGGACAAGATGCCGACTAGCCCTTCACAACTTTATGTGAACCATAAACAAACTTTCAATTATTTTTACAACACGGAATATGTATGAACATGAACGTTAATATATCCAGAAACTATTTATGAACAAATGCCTATGTTTGAATAGCTACCATATAACGATAACATAGACTGCTGTTACGTTCTCTTGGCGTCTCATAGTAACATCACGTGGTAAACATGCGAATGTGATACGTGGTTGACTGGAACGTATTGAGGTCAGAAGTCATAGGCTGTGTCCGAAATCGCCACCTATACATCATTCACTATTCCCTACATTAGTTCACTATATAGTCCACTGGGGTGGACTGAAAGTGGGTGAAAACGAATGAGTCAATTCAGACACTCTGAAGCGCTGCGGGCGCCATTTTCTGCCAAGACACGGGAATTAATTCAGTGCGAGCCTCACGATAGATGGTTAGCAGCTAGCCGTGAGTGTACATCGCTTGTACATTTGTTATTATGATGCATCGGGGATTGAATGAGTGCACTCAATAATGTCCACTATGAATTCGGACACCACTAAAAATGGATGTCCCCTCAAAAAGTGCACTATATTAGTGTATAGGGGGCTATTTCGGACACAGCCCTATAATTTACGACATAAAATCAGATTTGTCTGGAACAGCATTAGCACCACCTGGCTTACCGGAGTGAAATAGATATGGTGACAAATTTGATATGAAAGCTAGTTTTTTTAAAGACCTTTAGAATGAGGAATATGTAACATAAGCCCCATTCGCAGGGCATTAGTATTATCTCGGGACCTCGTGTGATTTAGAAATATTGTCTCCACATCTGTATTTCATGTGCGGAGCACTCGCTGTTGGGTCTCGGGTCTAGCACTCTCTGTTTTGTCTGTCTTGTCCTCTGTCTTTGTTGTGTTGGGCACGTGACTGTTTTGACAGCTCGCCACGTGCTCAGAGTCCGCATGCTTCACCTCGCCCCTCTCGTTACCTTGTTAATCTATTCATTTGTTTTTTACTCGTTTCACCTGGGTCTCCTCACGATTCTCCTCGTTCCCGGCTGGTTCCTTATTTTCTGTTTTGATCTACCTCCCTTTCTATGCATGTTTTCACTTGTCCTGTGTCAGACCTTTAGAGTGTATACCCTTCCGGATTGACCATTTATATTAATCTTGCCTAGTCTAGTCTTGCTAGTATTTTGGTCTTGTAGCTCACCTCACCTTGTCTTGACTCCAGAGTTTAGTACACTCCTTGGTGTCTGCCTCTCTTTACCATTGTCTACCCAGCGACGGCCTCTCCAGTCTCGTGTGGTTCCTGCCAAGTGGATTTATTCCAGTTTCGAGTGTTTCCTGTCAAGTGGATTTATTCCAGTTTCAAGTGTTTCCTGCCAAGGGGATTTATTCCAGTTTCGAGTGTTTCCTGCCAAGTGGATTTATTCCCGTTCCAAGTGTTTCCTGCCGGGTGGATTATTCCAGTTTTGAGTGATTCCTGTCAAGTGGATTTATTCCAGTTTTGAGTGGGATCTGTCAAGTGGATTTATTCCCGTTTCGAGTGTGTCCTGCCAAGTGGATTTATTCCCGTTCCAAGTGTTTCCTGCCGGGTGGATTATTCCAGTTTTGAGTGATTCCTGTCAAGTGGATTTATTCCAGTTTTGAGTGGGATCTGTCAAGTGGATTCATTCCCGTTTCGAGTGTGTCCTGCCAAGTGGATTTATTCCAGTTTCGAGTGGTATCCGCCCCACGAATCATTCAGGCATCTAGTGGATTTTGGCTTTGGGATTTCCCCTCTGGGGTTTTGCGAACTTTCATCACAGCGGACTGCCTCTTCAGTCTGCTGTCCCCAGTGCTCGTTTTGTGGTGCTCGTTTCGTGGTGCTCGTTTCAGTCTAGCCATAGGCTCATAGGACTGTGGATTAACCCCCGTTTGTCACTTCGAGATTTTGGTCCCTCAAGGGCCAACGGACTCAACTGCCTTTTTCCTCTGGAAAACTCCTCAACTCCAACTTTTCCTTTTCCCATACCTTACCACCGGCCGAGCTTGAGCCATTTTTCTTGTTGTGTTTCCCCTGGACATTGCTCTGTTTCGCGGTGTTAGTCAGGATTCTCCGCTCCAGTGGGCTGTTTTGGGGTTTGTCTGTGACTTTCAGTAAACCTGTCTGAACCCTGCACTTGACTCTTGAGTATTCGTGACACTCGCACAGGCTAAGTGAAGCCTGAGATTTTACTCAAATTTACGGACTTATTTCCCGAGTATGATGGCAAGGCTTTGCGTATAGTTTGTACATATGTAGTTGTATGGTATATAACGATATTACCGTACCTGTCAGCATTTGAGACCCGGAATCGCATTCTGGGGTCCCCCTCTGTCCATTGGTGATCGCGTTACGGGAGTCTTTGCCAAAACAGCAGTGATGGCAGGTATGGATATGACCCAGCACCCAAAATGCTATCAAAACACTTGAACACAGCTTCCATTATTTGCGTACGGTGGATAAAACCTTGAAAAAGGTGCCCGCCAAATCAAAGATATGCCAATTCGCACAAGACTAATATTATCACAGGACCTCTGTCATTTGCGGGGGAATGTTTACTTGACAAATTACAGATATGGACGACTCACACGGGATTGAGATCACAGACAACCTCCGCAATTATTAAAAATGACTAGAGGTTCCCTGGTAATACTAATCCCGTGTGAATGGGGCTATAGAGTAAATTAACAGTATTTGTTTTTGTTTAAGTAGATTGTGTTCTCTGCCTATCTAGCAGTTTATATATTTTGAGCGTTTTCAAAAGTTCTATTAGTTTCAAGATGTTTATTGAGTTGGCTCATGCGATTTCAGGTAGAAGGCTTTCTGGAAAAGGAACATATGTGAAGCATCAAGGCTCAATGGGTTTTGCCTTGCATTGCGGGAATTTTAAATTTTTAGGTAAGGAACGTTTCAGTGCATTAGAAAGATTTTGTGAATGGGACTCCCTGACAAAGCCATGGGAGAGGCTTTCAACGGCTCTGACTACACCTTAATCACTTTTACCAGAAAACACTAAAAATGTTTTCCTCTTTTTAAGCAATATACGGGCATCTTTAACTAGAGGTCTAATTTATATTCTGTTGGACTTCCTTCTTGATTGTTAATATATTCCATTTATGTTATAAAAACGTCTTGGTTACGGATGTAACCTCAGTTCCCTGATGGAGGGAACGAGACGTTGTGTCGAGCCGACAGATGGGGTTCTCCTTGAGAACCAATCGCTTCCGACTTCTTTAGAAAAGGCCAATGAAATTGGCGTATGAAATTTGCGTGCCGGACTTCGCCCCCGGATATACGGGTATGAAAGGGCGACGGCGTGCTGCATTCATTCACCTTTGTTCTGAGGAGCCTGAGAACCTCTCACGACTGCTGCAGCGGGCAGCACGTGTTTTGGCATAAAGGACACAATGTCTTGTTCCCTCCATCAGGGAACTGAGGTTACATCCGTAACCAAGAAGTTCCCTTTCTGTCAGTCTCTCGACGTTGTGTCGAGCCGACAGATGGGGTTCCTATGGAAAACGCCACAACGCTGTGCCCTGTCACAATGTCTAGCGAAGCGACGGTGACTGGCCTGTGCGTGTCAGCTGTGAACGCTACCAAGAAATTGTAACCTACCAGTGGGTAGGTAGGGGGTCCCAGAGCTTTTCTTGAAAGGTGGGAAGGCCCCTGCCTTCGGCCTCACAGGCGGCGGCCTTGTTTCTCTAACAGCAAGAAGCCGCCCGCTACCATAAAGGCCACTGGGTAAGCGCTACTTCCTCAAATGGGGGATGCGCTACAGAGACCACTTCCTACCGTAGGGAGGAGATTAGTGGAGATATCAACATGGTCTCACCGTTTAGGGGAGAAGTCATGAGAAAAAATGTGCGGACTGAAGGAGTTAACCGCAAGGTGGAGGTCCACCTAGGGAAGGTCATGGGTTGCCAAGGTGGGAACCAATTATGAGGATGCATCAGACGGAACCGCCCCGATGGGGGGTTACAACGTCCGGTAGCACTAGGTCTGGTTAGAGCTATGTTGTGGATAACTCAGATGGTATCCGGCCTAAGGGGCAGGGCTGCTGTGCCCAGCCCGGAGGTCCTTGCTTAGTGATGGATGGAGTGCCTGTTCTTCACCCAGTGGGGAAAGAAGGGAGGCTGAATTAGGCTGAATGGTACTGTCGTAGGCGTACACCCTACGGGCTGCCGGTCCTACATGTTGCCATGCAGGACGCGGGCTGATACTGGTTCTACGCAGAGGTTGTAGAACCTCGCGAAGGTGTTGGGTGTAGCCCAACCCGCAGCTCTGCATATGTCTGCAGATGTCTGCCAGCTCTGCGGCCCGCGCAAGTGCCCACGAGGAGGCTATACCCTGGGTGGAGTGAGCTCTCACTGCTAATGGGCACGGGCGGTCTTGGGATAGGTATGCCGTCGTGACAGCGTCCACAATCCAGTGTGCCAACTTCTGTTTGGAGACAGCCCTCCCCTTTTGCTGACCTCCAAAACAGACAAAGAGCTGATCAGAGCTCCTGAAGCTCTGCATGCGGTCTAAGTAGAGGCGCAGCGTGTGTACTGGACACAACACATACGGGGTTGGGTCTTCCTCCCCGGTGGGGAGCGCCTGTAAGTTCACCACCTGGTCCCGAAAAGGAGTGGTGGGAACTTTGGGCACGTAGCCAGGCCAAGGTCTCAGGATAACGTGAGAATCACTGGGCCCGAATTGTAGGCAATCAGGGGACACGGAGAATGCTTGTAGGTCCCCTACCCTCTTGATGGAGGCGAGCGCCATCAGGAGAACCGTCTTCATCGTGAGATGAGAAAGAGCGGAATCTCCTAGGGGCTCGAAGGGGGGCCTGCTGAGGCCCAACAGGACCACATCAAGGTCCCAAGAGGGTATGGAGTGCGGATGAGGCGGATTCCGCCTTCTCGCGCCCCTTAGAAACCTGATGACCAGGTCGTGCTGTCCTAGAGACTTTCCAGCAACTCGTTCCAGAAACTGGCTCTGCCGGTTTGCCTGCCTGGCGATGCAGCTCCACGCACCGTCGATTTGAGAGTGCTGAGGGCTGCAATGTATATTCGATGTTGCATCTCGCCAAGACGCAACGTCGAGTTGCCGAACACCGTCTTGCAGAGGGTGAGAGTGGCTGTGAGAAACACGCAGGGAGATTGGAAACTCTTTTTGTGAGGAAGTGGGCTGATGTTGGGACGGGGCAGGAACCGCCCCGGCTCGACCGACCAACGATGGAATGGCTGGGGTCAAGCCCAATGGTGTTAACCTCCCTGGGGTCTTCCCGTCAGGGTCACTTCTTCCGCGATGGTTGCTGACGGGGTGGCGGTCTCCTCTTCGACGTCCTCTTCCGGGGGGCTGCCTGTGTAGGGAGCGCCGAAGCTGGCGTTGGAGAGGGCCGGGGCTGCCGGGATCTCGAAGTCGAGATCACGGCGGGGTAGGTCTGCTTCTTCACTGTCGAGAACTGCTGTGAGAAGTCCTCGACAGTGTTGCCAAACAGCCCACCTTGCGTGATGGGCGCGTCGAGAAAGCTGACTTTCTCGGCGTCGCTCATCTGCGCCAGGTTAAGCCAGAGATGCCTCTCCTGGACCACAAGTGTGGACATCGCCTGACCCAGGGCCCGCGTGGTCTCCTTGGTCGCCTGTAGGGCGAGGTCGGTGGCGGTGCGGAGTTCCTGCGTTAACCCTGGGTTGGTCTTACCCTCGTGGATCTCTTTCAACGCCTTGGCCTGGTGGACCTGCAGGATGGCCATGGCGTGGAGAGAGGAGGCAGCTTGGCCTGCAGCAGTGTAGGCCTTCGACACCAGAGATGCCGAAGTCCTACATGCCTTGGACGGGAGTTTCGGTTGACCTCTACAGGTGGCCGCCGTCTGCGGGCACAGGTGCACCGCGACTGCACGTTCCACCTGGGGTACGTCGACGTAGCCACTAGCTGCCCCATCATCGAGGGAAGAAAGGGCGGCGGAACTGGTTTGACGTGTATGAGCCGAGAAAGGGGCGTTCCACGTCTTCGTCAGTTCCTCATGCACCTCCGGGAAGAATGGAACCGGGGTTGGGCGCGGCTTGGAGTCACGCTCAGAGCCCAGGAACTATGTGTCCAGCCGTGAGCGCTGGGGAAGAGGCGGTGCAGTGCAAAGCAGCGCAATGCTTACGGCGGCCCGGGAAAGCATGGCCGACATCTCAAAATCCGCTTCTTCCTGAGCTCGACCCCCCGTGCGGGGGAGCTGCAAGGAATTGTCTGGATCGGATGCTAGCAGATCGCCCTCCATTGCTGCGATTGACATCTTATCATCTTCATGCACTGTTTCCGATTGCGTGAATGAGGATCCAGACGGTGTGGCACCACCTTCTTGGGAACGGTCAGACGAGCGAGATGGGGTGTGAGTGGTCCGCGAGCGCTTGGCTGACGGATTTACGCTCGCAATAGCCCCCATATCACCCTTGCCGTTCGCCTTGGAGGACGGTATGGCCTTAGCCATTTTCGTCATGGCCTGGGAAGCATGCGAGGTGGTGGCTCATTCTCGAGAGAAGGCAGCCACCCGTGACCACAACGTCTGAATGACCATCTGCCCGCAGTGCGGACAAGATGTATCAACGAAGGCTGCCTCAGCGTGCTGGAGACCCAAACACTTGAGGCAGACATCGTGTCCGTCCCCCTCCTCGATGAGGGTATCACACCCACGAGAACAGCGGGACATGCCACGCTGGAGAAATAAACTCTTTTAGAAGTCTCGAACACCTCTGAAACTGCCGAGAAGCCCAGGGGAAGTCGCCGCAGGCCGGGACGGCCAGTCCGCTGCACCACGTCATAGAAACCTGCATCTGTAGTTGCTATCTTGTAGCGAAGTCTGTTGATCATGAGCGAAGGCTCCGAAGAACAAAAGGTGAATGAGTGCAGCACGCCGTCTTCCTTTTATACCCGGATATCCGGGGGCGGAGTCCGGCATGCAAATTTCATTGGCCTTTTCTAAAGAAGTCGGAAGCGATTGGTTCTCAAGGACGAACCCCATCTGTCGGCTCGACACAACATCGAGAGACCGACAGAAAGGGAACAGTTGCTGGCAGGCCACTGTAAATGCATTGGCCAGTTGTTATTTTAGATTATATATTATTATTACATTTCAATTACAGTTTTTAAATTGTACACTTAAACGCAAATCAAAATTGATCATGTCTTTTCTTCTCTTATGATTCTGTCAAATGCAGGCTCTTTAGAGTTAATAGCATTTTTGACTAGATGAAATTGTCATACACATGTTTTAAAATGTCCTGTAAAAGACTGGGAAAAAATCAATGATTTAATCTAAAATAATATATTTAAAATGGACACATGACATACCTTATTACGCTGTGAGATAAGATTCCCTGTATCTTTGCGTGTGTAGCACTTCCTTAAAATGCCACAAATTCATCTGAAATTTGAGTAAGTTACTGGTTTCGTTTTACATTCGTGGGAGTGAGAGAAAGAGAGGGAGAGAGAGTTTGTGGAAAAACTGCCGTTCGAGTGATTGCTACAAGTGTCTACACACCCACACAGACACTGACTGCAGTTGTGAGTACTGTATGGCGGGGGTTCCCAAAGTAGGGTTCGGGACCCCCGGGGGGTCGCAAGATGATTTCCAGAATTTTTTTTTTATTATTTAGGAATAGTGTAGGCCTATTTAATCAATGAGTGTATGTGATTACGTCACATTAGCGACCGCATTAGGTTAGGTGCAGCAGGTCAATTTACCATTAATGCACCCAGATTATTTTTCAGGTTTTAAGTTTAGGATATTTGTATTTGTCGAAATGAAACTTTGGTTAATATCGACCAAAGACAATGCAGGGAGGCCAGCGGAGGGGGGCAGAGAAGCGCTGCAGTCAGAAAGGCCATCGTCCTCAGGTACGAAAAGAGGCCGGTGTTTGCATAAAGAGGACATCCGTCAGCACTCGAATCAGTTTGATGAAATTTGACCATCTGTAGTAGTTCAGGGTTTATGTATAACAACAAGTAAAATGATGAGTAAATAGCCTAAGTCTTATCCTACTTATGTTACTGTGTTCGGTTGTGTTGTCATTATGCGCATGTTTGGCTAGACCTAATAAATGCACGTGCGCAGCTGCGCGCAATGTTTGTACTTTACCCACCTCTGAGGATAGGGGGGGTCTCGAGTCCCTGGCATTGTTATTTTGGGGGTCTCGGGCTGAAAAGTTTGGAAACCCCTGCTGTATTGGAGCATGCATGTACAGTAAGGATGAACAAAAGAAAATGTTATGACCTTTTGTGTCAATGCTATTTGAGCTTCCGTTATAATTATTAAATTATTTTCCTAGATTGTCTTTCTTTGTAAGAATTAAGTGTACTCTTGCTAAATGACTGTAAATTGCTTGTAAGTGACTTAAATCCTTTGTAGTCAGAGACACAACTGACTAGCGATGCTTAGATATAACATCCATTGATGTTATAAAGATGCGTATAAGATTGATTTTATCGAAGGTTGCATTGTCAGGACCGCAACTCAGTGCTCAGAATAGTTTTTGTAACATTGCACGTAATTCAAGATGGACAACAATCAGAGATGTCTGTGCTTTATTTCTTTAAAGTTACATACAATTTTGATGCCTTGAAGTGTGCAGCAAAGTTACTAACGTTAGTTGTAAAGTCACATAACATAGCTTCTTATAGACTTGTGCAAAACAAACTGTAACCTGTTTGCTTTTTGTTTATTGAAACTATAGCATGATTCTGGCATCGACAATGTGACAATGATCGTAATAATTTTAGCCAGCACATTTAAAAGAACACTATCGACTGGTGCCCCAGAACTGTCCGTTGCTAACATTCTTCCAAATATCTTTCTTTGTTTTCAACTGAACACAAGAAGTGTTTACAGGTTTGGAACAGCTTGAGGATGAGTAATTAATGACAGAATTCTAATTTTTGAAGGAGTATCTCCAAATATGTATACAAATAACAAAGCAAATGTGATAAAAAATTGTGTTGAATTGAACAAGTAGCAACATTTTTTTTCAGTGTGTGCTTGACCTGTTTTTCTTTTTTAGAATTTACTGTTGCGACCAGCATGTGTTGCCATTAGTTTATTTATGGATGTGGGCTTCTAATGAATCGCTTGACGCAAAAGATGGTCACCTGTCGCCACCTGCAGGCGTGCAAATGTAACTTCTCTCGTGCTAGCAGGTGTTAAAGAGATAACTAAAAATATAAATGATGTCTTAACTCACCCTCAAGTTGTTTTAAACCTGCATACACTTACACAAAATATATTGTAACCAAACACACTTAAAAACACTTTCTTACATGTATTTCTGTTAAGCTCTATTAGCCTAACTTAAACGTTTTACAGAATGTCTTACAGAAAATATGAATGAAAAATGTACATCACATTTATTAAAAATATTCAAGTTGAGAACTTCAGAATAACTTTTACATATTAAAATCATGTTTATTTAACGAACATAAATTGGGTAACTTGAACATAGCTAAATTATGAGTAAACATAACTTTAATATATGCAACTAATGTACATTTTTTATGTAAATCCAATAGATTTAGGATTTAGGTAGGAAACAACTTCTATAGGAGCCAAAGAACTGTTTGGTTTTTAACATTCTTAAAAATAGCATCTTTTGTGTTCAACAGAAAAAAGAAATACAGTTTTGAAAACCTGAGGGGGAGTAAGTAAATAATGACAGAATTTTCATTTTGGGTGAACTGTGCCTTAAAATATTTTTATATAGTTTATTAATATTTATTTATAGTTAAAGGTTTATTCTTACATAGTGCTTACAGAATGGCTCCAGATTATTATCGAATCATCCAGCATGCTCTAAATCCCGCATTATATGGACGTATCATTTAAAACTGTTGGGTAAAAGTTCGACCCAACCGTGGGTTAAAACAAAAAAAGTAACAGTAACATCGGACAACTCTCAAAATACTTATTTTATTGTATTATATTTGTAATAGAGTACAGTATGGCTTTATGAAAGCATAGTCTTGCTTCTTGTCTTTTCTGTGTTAATATGCTTTTAGGCTCAATGTTTGGGAAATACAGGTGTCTTTTCCATTTATGCAGATAACACCCAACTGTAACTGTGAAACATAATGACAAGAAAGGTTTTACTTGCTCATCTGGCCAATATCAGATCTGAGATAATTTCTCATTTTTAGAGCTAAAAAGTCAGAAGAAGTTGTTGCTTCGAGGGCCACTGTGGTTAAAAGAAAGCAAAAAGTAATCTTGGGAACTTGAGATCTCAATTTACAAATGAGAGAGCATTAACATTTTGCCCATGAGCTATAAACTCCTTACAAAAGTGAAAGTGACCTATTAGTCAGATATGACCCATACCCGAAATGTGACCTCTGCATTTAACCCATCCAGAGAGTAGTGAACACACGCACAGCAAGTCGTGAACACACGTACACCCGGAGCAGTGGGCAACTATCACTGCAGCGCCCGGGGACCAACCTTGCTCAAGGGCACCTCAGTCGTTACCTGCCGGCCCTGGGAATCGAACCAGCAACCTTCTGGTCACGAGTCCGACTTGCTAACCATTAGGACTGCCCCTAAAGCTGACTTTCATCTGCAGAACACAAAATAATATATTTGGAAGAACATTGGAAACCAAACAACACTGACTGCCATTGACTTTCACTGTCATGGACACAAAACTTTAGAAAATCTCAGACTTAGACATTTCCCAAAATATCTTCTTTTGATCAATATATTATTTATTTTTTACTGTATTACTGACGTCTACTTTCTGTCAGATCTCTTAAGCTTAGCCTATCAAATCTTTGTGATTTTCCGGTCAACAAACCCTGTTCTTTCCCAGGTCAAGACTGAAGTTGAGAGGTCATCATGCATTTGCGGTGAATGGGACAGTCTGTCTTGGTGATGTGGCTGTCTCCATCAGCCTGAATTTCTTCACAGAAGCTGAGACAAATGAGTATCTTCCACAGACGCTGCTCAATCCTGAACCCCAAACCCAGGCTATAGAGGGACTGAGACAATCAGAGGAGATCTTCAGCATGGGATCATGGTGGTGCTGATATTCAATCACACGGCTGTCATGGATGGGAAGATGTCCCTAAAGTGTCATGTTAATTGATAAAGCTGGAACCCTGATAGTACTGAGTAAAAGTCAGAAATT
This sequence comes from Triplophysa rosa, assembly GCF_024868665.1. Taxonomy (NCBI): domain Eukaryota; kingdom Metazoa; phylum Chordata; class Actinopteri; order Cypriniformes; family Nemacheilidae; genus Triplophysa; species Triplophysa rosa. Next base: position 8,409,892 of record NC_079904.1, on the reverse strand, counting down.
AGCTGCATTAAAACGTACCTGTGCTGCAACTTAAGCCCCTAGAGGGATTTTGCAGCTCTGGATCTGTAAAGAGAAACCACAATGGAGATGCAAATGCATGTCCAACCAACTCTCAAGTGCCATCACTGAAAGAGCTTTTACTTACACAGACATGTTTCAGAAATACGTGGGTTAGACAGAATAATGTAAAATGTAAAAAAAATATCTTAAGGAGGATCGAAGGCTGTATTAAATGCAAACGGTGGTCCAACGCCTTATATTAAAAATATCTCCTATTTCTCATATTATGCCTTATATTGTCCATATTATTTTGCACAACTCCTGTACATACCTGGTCTGCCCAGAAATCTTTCAAAAATGTTGAGTGAATTAGGATCTTTCTGAGGCCATTTTCATCTCTGAAGGTACTCTGCATGCTCTTGTGGTAGAAATTCCCTTGACGCACCTGACTCAAGTTACCTCTAACTACAATTTAATATCTTCAGGTCTCAGACTCCAGTCTGTGCCTTTGGATGTTCTTTGTTTACTGCTGGGAGTATCTCAAAACCAATCAAAGATAAACTGACCTCACAAAAGATTACAACAGTTTATATAAGATAGATAAATGGGCAGAGATAACACGGTACTATGATTTTTTTTCTCTTTAATATGATTGGTTCCTTTTAGGCCTTTAAGCGTCCTCTTATCTGTCAAGGTCCGAAAATATCGGAGGCAGTGTGTAAATGTGATTGACACAACGTGAGGTCGTATTTATTTTTTAACGTGTGCAAATTTCGGATGCAAATTTCAGACTCAATGTGCGATGGCCTTTACTATGCAAGAAACAACATTTTCAAAAACTTGATTTCTCAGTTAATTACTTAAAACTTCAATTTAACAAATGACAAAAGGAAAAACTTGACTTACTCCTGCCACCTTTTGTCACTATCTCTCTTAATATTGAGACTGAATTTTAGTTTGAACAAGCATCTGACCTACAACACCAACCAGCCAGTCACATGAACATGAAATTCAACGTGCAAAGAGACCTTTTTTGTGAACTAAAGTTTATACAAAAGTTTCTTATAAGACATAATTAAAGAAAATAAAACACATATGCATATCTATATATAAAAGCATGTAATCTATAGGTATTGTCATGAGATAACTCACAGGTGCTGACATCACAAATCATAGGTCACACAGGTCATACTCATAGATCTGTGTTCATAGGTCACTCGCCTACAACTCTTTATGCGTTGAACTTGGTGTAAAAGTGGCGTTATACAGGTATAGTGTTTCTTATCAGTTAATTGGTTACTAATCCTGATAGCTTCATTTCAGTTGTAAAACATCATCTGCTGTAAAGAACTTTCCAACAATTTATCTAAATTTTAGATTTAGATTTTTTTTTTTAGATTTAGATTCAATTTATTGTCATTGCACATGTACGAAGGTACAAGGCAACGAAATGTGACCTCTGCATTTAACCCATCCAGAGAGTAGTGAACACACGTACCCCCGGAGCAGTGGGCAGCTATCACTGCAGCGCCCGGGGAGCAAGTAGGGGTAAGGTGCCTTGCTCAAGGACACCTCAGTTGTTACCCGCCGGCCCTGGGAATCGAACCGGCAACCTTCTGGTCACGAGTCCGACTCTCTAACCATTAGGCCACAACTGCCCTAAATCTTAATGGTTTTATTCTACTAATGATGAGGGAAATGAGGGAAAACACTCCATTAGAATAAACGCGTGTAGACCTTGTTAGGCGCTTGATCTTAGCTCTTTGTAATGACTATGATTGCTTTTTGCTTGGTGCAATGTCAAAAAGTTGCTATATGGTGTTCTGAATCTCTTATAAGTTAAAAACCCTGATCTGAAGTTTTATATACAGTGAAAAAACCAGAACGGTGTAGACTAGTCCCGTCCCCCTGCACCGCAACCTAGTGGACTTTCTAAAACATTTAACGTGAAAAACATTTATTTATTCATTGATTCGTTGATTTGGTAAATTGTACCCTGAGTTTGGGACAGTTTGTGTGACTGATTATTATCTTACACTCTTTCACAGGATTAGTTTCATAGTTACAATCAATAACGCTAAATCATAAATGATTTAAAGTGGCCAATGTAAAATATTAATGCTCTCGTAATTGCAATACTGAACTGCTAATTCATTAACATAACTCTTATACTTCTGTCTTTCCCATAGACGTCCATTATGAAACAGCTTTGTGGCTTAATGTACCGAAACAACATGTTTAACCAAATTATTAAACACATTTTACCACTGATTTCAAACACCAACATAATAACAGAAAATTTGGTGTTCATAGTTTATCGCTGCATCGAGCCATGTTAAGCTGTTTCCTTATTATATGAATTTATGTGGGAGAACAGTCGAAATGTGCAACAGTCAAAACTGTGCATAAAATGTATTCATTTAACACGTTAAAGTCCCCCTGTAGTGAAAATCAACAATCGCTGGTGTTTCAGCTCTGCTTCTGCAACTTGATCATGTGCTGCTCGCACGTCGAATGAGGCATCTATGTACCTATAATCAATGATCCGAGCTCACGCGATTGAACAGAATTTGCATATTCATAAATTCATGTATACTAAATGAAGCAAGGGTGTAGAGTTACATTCAAGTAATTTTAAGCCATATGGAAGTTATCACAGGAAAAAACTTTTACATATGCTATTTTAATACTAAAAGATGAGTTTTATGTGATGCAATTTTGAATGCAGTGGGACTTTAAAGTCTCTGTAAAGAGATTTCTGAGAATTGTTTCTAAATACATTATAAATGTTAGAAATGTATTGCTGAAACACATTACAAGATGTGGAGTTAAACCGTTAAACAGTTTTTCACCAAATCTGTGTTTAGGATTTTTTTTTTTGGCCAGGGCTAAAACGGTGGCTCGATGATGCAATAGAGCGTCGGAGCATGCATGGCCCCTCCCTAACACTAGAGTGCCTTAGCATGAGTGGTCTGCTCAATCACGAGCTCAGGGTTGCCAACTCTCACGCACACACTTTCACTCTACCCAACTAAACAAGTCTCAGGCCAAATAACAAGCGAACGGTAAAGCAGATGCAAATTGACGGAGCGGAATAACGCAAACAGGGAACTGAAGGAGGGGGATCACTGCACGTGATCGCGACACGCTTCAGTGAATCTCTATTGATGAATATTGCGTGTTTGAATTAAAATCCGTAAAACTCTTCACATATACCAGGGACTCAGGTTGAGAGACCTGAGTGGGCATGGCTTCAGCACAGACAGCAGACACTCCCCCAGCGTTTGAGAGCAGAGAGTACTGCTCATTTTTCAAGACTTTGATAACTTATTTACTTGGCAGGTTTTTATCATTTAAATTTGGTTGATTTGACAAAAAAATGTAGAGAAACGACACCTCTGGTCAATCCGTTGGGTCATTTGTTCAGTCACAGATACAGAGTCACCGGCCCAATACGGCTCGCGTTTTCTATGTATCTTGCTCTGTTGAACGGAAAAAGTGATTTTGTGGCCTTATACTGGGTTAACACCATGCATTTCCAGTGAGCTATGACACGACACCAACCAAGTCTATAGATATGAATATGCGAATTTGTCCCGCCACCACTAATTTGCACCAGCTCGGACGTACATACGTAGATACTGCACTCGGTTGTTCCAGACATTGTTATAACTAAAACCGAAAGTGAAATCGAGAGCCAAAACAGTGATCGTTTCAGGGCCGAGTCTATGCGGCATCCTTAAATATCTATGGCTACAAATGCTGATCAAATGAGTTGATGGGATTGGTTACAGGGTAATGACGTAAACTTCCGTTTTATTGAGAATATACTCAGGAATGGTTTAAAATGATAAATTGCACAAGGTTTGTTGTCAAGCATATTAAAAACACCACATACAGTAGACATATTAACAAAATTTAAAACTTGATTTCAACCACAAGCGGACTTTAACATTTGTTAACATTAACAAAATTAACAAACATATATTTCCATAATTTATTAATCATTTTTACAGTGAAGAAATATTCTAATTTTAGTTTTATTCAGATTTTAAAACTTTGATGTTCTTCAAGGACTCATTAAATTAGCACTTTCATCAAGTCGGTATGATAAGGGCCTTCATGAAATGCCTGGAACATATTTTGCTTAAAAACACTCAATGGCTGTGTAAACAAAACCCTTTTTGCCTCGTCAAAAACAGTTATGCTCACAGCAACCCGTTTTGGTGCATGTCTCTTCAAATGATAATGAGTTACAGCACACCCCACCCCCCTTCTGGCGTGTCAACACAACACACTTGTAGTACTGCCATGGCAATGGTTTAGCTAAATAATGTTTCCTGAACTCCTCTGCGGTTAGTTTCATTTTAAACATCTCAAATCATTCGTCCGGAGACTAAAAAATCCGTCACAGCAAACAGCGCTCACGTTGTGCATGTATGCTTACCTAAAATCCACGGAATGCGCACCTGCAGATCTCAGCGGAATTACGTGGATTTTAGCGCTTGTCATTGACAAGTTATAACGTTACACACACAATGTGAGAGCATAACTAGTATGTTGTGACAGATTATTCAGCCTAAGGACGAATGATTTGAGACGTTTAAAACTAAACTAACCGCAGTGTTCACCCCTGTTCATTAGCAAATCAAACAGCTTGCCACAGCTGAACATATTAATGCACATAATGTATTAACATACATATAGCTAAACTCCAAGTGCCCATTTACCAAATAACATATGAATATAGAATAAGTTTAACACTGGCTTTGAATGTTCTATTTAGCCCTTGAATGACTTGGCTCCCTTCGTTTGCGTATGCTAACGTTATCCTCCTATATATACGGTACATGTACGTCAATTCAGATTGTTGATAAATATTACTTACATTACTTACAAACAAACAAACAAAAAGGTTTTTACTTATGTTTCTGAGGGATTTCCACTAAAAGTAAAATAAATCGACTCCTGTCTCTTCCAAAGTTAGGACTCTGTGCAGCGACTACATTGCATGTTGTCCACAAACTTTAGCCATAGCGTCACGTACACCGCTGTCGCTTGTGAAAACAACAATGGCGGCAGCGCCGTGGGTGGAATTGTGTAGATTAAGGGGCGGTAATATTATAATAAGAGCCTATACCACTTAAACACTTGGAAATTGGAATTTCATGCAATGGGTCCTTTAACAGAGATTTTTTCCAGTGGTGTGTTGCAGTTTTGGAACTGACTACAGAACTGACTACAGGTAGTTTTTGGTCTGTCTGTCATTGTAACGGAACACCAGATGAAGGTGTATCCACAATACCTATTTATTTAATGAACTTCACAGAATAACACAACGGGTAAGCGGCACACGATAAACACTGTTACAACATATGAAACTCCACAAAGAACATGACAACTGGGTGAGTATATAAAGAGTCCTGGTGATGGGGTGATCGCTGGCAGGTGAGGGTGTGCAGAGGATGCTGGAAGAATCCAGAGTCCATGGGGAAAAACGGGCAATGAGGGGACAGACAGGGGGAATTTATGGTGGAGCTGGGGGAGTCAGGGATGGTGGAGGATGCGGTCATCCAGGTCGCTGTGAGGATGCTGGTGACAACCAGGACGACTGCTGCAAGGAGGTGCTTCCCGTGACCGGTCCTCAGAGTCTTTTCCAAGGAGGTAGGACCAGCCGCTGCAGCATGGGTATGGTAGGCCTTCTTTGGGACGGTAGAATTTCTTTGGGGAAATCCCAGGGTGTCCACGCAGCCACGGCCAATGCCACAATGGCCGCCATGGTGGACTCAGGGGGAGCCTCTAAAGGAAGGCTCGGGAGGCTCTGAACGCTTTTAAGGCTCGGAAGACTTGGAAGGCTCGGGAGGCTCTGAAGGCTCTGAACACTTGGAAGGCTCAGGAGACTTGGAAGGCTCTGAACACTTGGAAGGCTCGGGAGACTTGGAAGGCTCTGAACACTTGGAAGGCTCAGGAGACTTGGAGGACTCTGAACACATGGAAGGCTCTGAACACTTGGAAGGCCGTGGCGATCAGTTCTTTGATCGATGGATGCACTTTTTGGAGCTTCAAAAAGTCGACACCCATTCACTCCCATTCTACCGCTTGGAAGTAAAATGATACGTGGTATTATAACTCAGACTGCATTGTTCTTCAAGAAGAAAAACATATTCAGTTAGGATGCCTTGAGGGTGAGTAAAACATGGGGACATTTTGGTTTGCTATTGAAATATCCCTTTGAGCTTTCAAAGTATAAAACCATTCAATTGAATATATTTAACTAACATATTAGTTCTGAGGACCTACAGAACTTATTTTTTGTCTCCCTTATTTCACACACAATTCAAATCATCAGCTTGTTTGCAGAATCATGGACTGGACTAGATGTGTCAAATGGGGTGAATACAAACTTCGGAACTGTCATTCTGTCATGGTTCTGCCCCAACTTGTCTTGCTTTTCTTGATCGTGTGGCAGAGCCATGGCAGAACCTCTTGTTTCATGTGGAGGGAGGTAATTTTGGCCTCATGGCTCATCATATTCTCTCCAGGTCTCGTCATTGTTCCGTTTAGTTATTTTGCATTTAATTCAAGTGTTGTCTTAGTCTGGTTAGGTGTAGTTAGTCCTTGTCCCTGATGTCATGTTTTATACCCTTGTGCTTTGTTGTTTTACCCCCACGTGGGTTTTTGTTTTGTTAATTATTTATTAAAAGTCTGTTAACCCCTTACCCGCTGTCTGCGATTGGGTTCTTTGTCATTGTGTCTCACCACCATGATCATGACACATTCCCCAAGACCAAAGGCCTACTGCACAAAGCAAGATGAACAAATTCTGGGTTGACAAAACCAGACAAACCCAACCTGGTTTAGATCAGGTTCAGATGTTGCACAACGCTTGGTATAAACATTCTGTCAACTCAGGTTTGATCAGATTCACTATTTGATCAGATTCACTATCTCCTCATTCACTATTCCCTACATTAGTTCACTAATATAGTCCACTTTAAGGAGCAGGTGAAAAACGAGTGAGTAAATTCGGACACTCAGTGCACTGGAAATGCTGCGGGCGCCATCTGCCGAGACGTGGGAAATAATTCAGCTAGCAGCTAGCCGTGGGTGTACATCGGTTGGACACTCGTTATTATGATGCATCATGGGATTGAATGAGTGCACTCAATAATGTCCACTATGAATTCGGACAGCACTAAAAATCGATGTCCCCTCAATTAGTGCACTATATTTGGGTATAGGGGGCTATTTCGGACACAGCCCCAGAGTTTGTGAGGTGCGTGCATCTGAAAGTGTGACACGTGCGGGAAACACCCACTCATATGGAACACAGAAAGCATCATCAGTTTTATTGACTTCCCGTGAGTTTCAGCACAATTCACTTTTCTGTTGAATAGGAAGGAATCATTAAAGAATTCCAATGAATTAAAATAGAAACACGTGTGCTTCATTACTTTAAAATGCTTTATATACTGAAGCTTGTAATTATATGTACAGTATATTAATTTAAATGCTTTGTCTATTAATTGATTAATATTTGTGACCCTGGACAACAACAACAGTCTTATGGGTCAATTTTTTTTATTTATACATCATCTGAAAGCTGAATAAATAAGCTTTCCATTGATGTAGGATCGGACAATATTTGGCCGACATACAACTATTTAACACTCTGTAATCTGAGTGTGCAAAAAAATCTAAATACTGAGAAAATCGCTGTTAAAATTGTCCAAATGAAGTCCTTAGCATATCATATTAATCACAAAAATAAAGTTTTATATCAAAATACACAAATTATCTTCATGGAACATGATCTTTACTTAATATCCTAATGATTTTTGACCCACACAATGTTTTTCGGCTATAGGCCAAAAACTCCAGTGCTACTTATGACTGGTTTTCTGGTCCAGGGTCACATTTATCAACTCATGTTATAATTATTTGAGATAACATGAGTTATACAGAATTATAATATAATTATAAAATAAAAATATAGCCTAATAAACAATAATCCAACATCTTATTACTTGAAACTTTTTTTAATTTGAGGTGAGATACAAGGGGAGTGGATTCACTGCGTCAGATATATGTCACTTTGCTCAAAGCTGATTGGTCCAGTTTTGGTTTGCGATCTCTAACCCAGAATAAAACCTGCTCCGGAGCATGATAGCCATGTAATTTAAGTCTCCGCTTCAAACCAATCCCCCTTCTTGAGCCCGTAAACTCAGAGTATGCTCAAAGTAAACACAAACTCACAATGGGTATAAACTTAAACCGGCTTTGTGCAATAGACCTCCGGATTCTAGAAAGTGTGACATAATTTTAGAAGAAATAGACAAACGTTTAAAACCATTTCAAGCAGCCTCTCACAACAAATATGTCATGGCTCTGCTTCCTTAGTCATGTTTTTCTTGGTCCTGTAGCAGAGCCATGACAAAGTCTTTGGTTATGTGTGGAGAGAAACTTATTGTTGTCCTTTGGACAATAATATACGTTCTCTCCAGTGTCTTGTCATTGGCCCCGCTCCTCTCGTTTCCTTGTTATCTTTCCCTAAGTGTTTGAATACCCTCACCTGCCCTGTGTCGTTATACCTCGTTTGTGTTTCCCTATATATACCCTCTTGTTTCTTTGTCCTGTGCTCGTGTATTACGTTGTGTTTGGTGTGTTAGCTCTGCGTCTCCCAAGACTGCAACTCTGTGAGTCTCTCGTCTTGTCCTGCCTTGTCTTGCTTGTCTTTTGGATTATTATTTAACGTATTTGACTTCCTTGTATTTTGCTTTGACGTTTGGTCATGTTTAGTTTTGTTATTTCGTCCTGCTGTTTTTTTGGCCCCCTCGTGGGAAGTTTTTGTTCTAGTTTTGTATTTTAGGTCATTCTTGGTTTGACACCCCCTCGTGGGTTTTTGTTTTGTATTTTTATTATTAAAGTCTTGTTGTTTTGTTAACCCCTTCACGCCTGCCTGCATCTGGGTTCTTTCCTCGCTGCCACACCCCCCGGTCGTGGCAGACCGTGACAAAATATGGAAAGAAATGCACTGTAAGAAACTAAGATTAAGGGAAAACAAACACAAATTTGTACAAATAATACTGCATAAATAAAATGATGCATTATCTCATCACTATGGCTGCATGATGTAACTTAAACCAAAGATTATGACCATAATTATGCTTCAACTTTAGTGAGCAACAATGTTATATGCACTGAGTTATCTTTTTATGACTCTAAGAACTGAGGCGGTATGTGTGTTTTATTTTAAGGTCAATGGCTCTCTACTGGAAAATCTTGTTTTACACAATTATCTATCGAATCATGTCAATGCCATTTTGAGTTATGTCATCTTGTCAGGTTACAAGGTCCTCTAAATAGAGAAGCCCTTTACATGTTTTATTTTATAATATTGCAATTGACCGAATTCAAAGGCTAGTAAAATGCTGCTGGTCCAAACAGTAAATGTAGTTGTAATTCTCAGATATTGCATTTGGAAAGTGTTTTACTTTCCTGGTATGATTACACAGTTGTAATGAAATTGTACTTGGCACTATAGTGTATTGAACAAAAACACAGTTTCCCATACTTTGCGTGTATGACAATATTTGGGACACGAACAAAAACTATGATTGAAGGACAAACGCCACCATGACAGAAGGACATTAAAGGCCCAGTGTATGAAATTTAGCGACATCAAGTGGTGAGGTTGCGAATTGCAACCAACGGCTCAGTTCACTCCTCCCCTTCGAAGCACTACGGTGGTTGACACGGGACTAAGATGTCATCACGTTTTCGCTTCTTTGCTGAAGGAGATCTGTTTAGGGCTACTGTAGAAACAACATGGTGAATTTGTATATGTGTATATGTAGATAGAAATAGCTCATTCTAAGGTAATAAAAACATAACGCTTCTTTATGTAAGGTCTTTATACACCTCTAAAGACGTATATTAAATTACATTTCTGTCAATATATCCTCCAAAAAATGACACACTGGATAGTTCTTTTGTTTCTTCTAGTTCTCCAGCACCACATGAGTATGATCACTGATGCTAGGGGCACTGCTGACATTTTGTCCCATGATGTTGAGGTTGTTGAGTCTAAACTCCCTGCTAACGTGTGTAAAACTAAAACAGTTGATAAGGTGCTATAAAGCTTTTTCATCATGGGCTGTCAGGGCAGCATTGTCTGCAAATAGCACTTCCCTGAGAACTTTCCATCCCTCGGTCTTAGCTATGAGCAGTTAGCCATTGATTCTGGTGTGGATGTATATGTATCATGTTCAGGGACGGACTGGAAAGCAAAATCGACCCTGGAGTTTTCGTCCCACATAGGCCCTCCACCATTTTGTCGGCTTGGTAGCGTTTGATTGCATCAGCCCTCCACCATTTCTGTCGACGGGGGGATTTGTTGGTGACGTGTCATTGCGTTACATGTATACATGTCCGTCTCGCTAATGCCTTCGCGTTGCGTGCATTCGCATTAATAACGTCCATCTTTCCGGCACAAGCATCCATTACAGCCCCATACATTAGCGTCCCATCGGGAAAAGTTCCGATACTCCAGATGGCCGGACCGCCCCTGGTCGCAGCCGTTCTGGACTTTGACAGAATGTCCTACTGGTCAGGCCTCCCCTGATCATATTTAGACTGACTGAAGGCATAAGACAGCAGAAGACAGCAGCTGAGAGAAGATTCCAAACAGTGTGGGTGTGAAGATACAACCTTGTTTAACGGCACTTTGAATTAAGAGATGATCCAAGCAATCACTGAACAGTGTCAGACTGAATCCTCAGAATCTTCAGGGGCATTTTACCTTCTGAAGAGAAGTGATCGAGTCAGAGAGTGCGGTTGACTCTGCTCACGGCGCTAAATACATAAGGACAAGAAAATTATAAATGAAATACAATACAGATACAGTCCTGACCAAAAGCCATGTCCTACTTTGGGAAACACATGTCTTTGCTTTTTATTCAAATGCATTTAAGATGTATTAAAGATTTTGATAGAAAAATAGAAATAGAAAAAACAAACAAACACATGTGCAAAGCAAGATCCAGGAAAGCAGCTACACGAAAGGATCAACAAATATTAATTGCAAATAATTGTAAAAATATTAATAATATATATTATTTACAGGGGACCAGCCCCTGTTACTGGTTCTGTAACTTTGTTCCATAACTACACTGTGTGAACAAGGTTTCTGTTACGACCACTGAGGCTGTCCTTGAGTCACCTGTGCTCTTGTTACTATTTATCAAGGTAAGATTTTGACCTTTAAGAATCATCCATAAAAGGAAAGGCCATAACAGCAAATACTTTGGATGTCTCCCTTATCTAAATTAAAACTTGTGACAGTTTGACTCGTTCATCCCTCACAAAGTAATTTATGTGTTACAGAGAGAAATAAAAATAAATATAGAAACAGAGTTACAAAATATAGAAGTATTCAGTGAAAATGATTCATTCAAAGGACAAGGGCTCTTCATGCCTAACGCATGAATCACAATAGCCTCCCAGATGGGCGGGGAATTTTCCAAATGGTGTTATTGTGAGATCATGCATTTATTATCTCATCTACTTTGGTATAGCAGAATTGAACAACTCACTTCTCAAACTCAGTGAACTCAAGGAATATGCCAATTAAACTTCTATCTAAATAATTTTATTGTGGAGTCAAAAATAACCAAACAACAATTATGTTTAATATTTAACTAGTCAGAATAGGATTTATTTTCATGACATTTTTATCCAATATCATAAAGATAAAATAATCAGTGCGAGTGAGAGAGAGAGAGAGAGAGAGAGAGAGAGAGAGAGAGAGAGAGAGAGAGAGAGAGAGAGATACATAAACTTCTTTATAAAGTCTGTCTGAATTGTTTATAAAGCAAATTGGCAAAAAAACTCAGATACAATAATAAATTCAGAATAAGGTATTGTATGTTTTTTTATTTTTATTTTGTATCTCTAACTTAATAAGTGTGCTGTCATTCTTTTTTTATTATGAAGAGAAATATTCTAAGCACTTCCAACACTTTTTATTATTTTATTTATTTATCTATCTATCTATTTATTCTAATTTTCATGTTATATTAATTTACAATAAAATTGCACCAAATTGTATAGAAATATATTTTATAGATCACATTCTTGTACTCTTTTTTTGTTGTTGTTAAAGATGTTTTTGTTAAATAATTTCTCACAACAATTATGAAAACAAATAAATGCTAAAAAAAATATTTCTATCCATCTATTCATGATGTAATTTGAACACTTCTGAATCAAAATGCACAAAACTTAACAATTCACCCGTTTTGGTTATTTATTATTTGATTGCTCGAAAACTATACTAGTTCTCTTAAATAACGACAGTGTATTAAATAAATAACAACACAGTTACAAGTCCTATGTTTCATTTGTTTAATTTCTGTAGCCTACCAGCATCAATACATGTTATGTGTCTAAAGTTCTGTTGTGAAATGAAACAGGTCATGGGTTAGAGAGCTACGTGCATGAATATACCCTTCACCTTTGGTTACACGTTGCATTATAGAGTATAGAGTGTTAGGTTTGGTTGAACACACACTTGGTGGTCTTTCGAACACCAGCTCTTTTCATCAACAGGGGGCAGACGTTCATATGGCCGGAATGATACATTTTGCTGTTAGAATAGAAACTTTAAAGAAAATTAATTATTTCATTGTCAACTTCTTTACCATGTGTATTGATGCATCATCAAACCTTGAGATGTTGTGAATTATGAAATTATATCAGTGTGATTGATGTGATAATTAGACTTAATTTTTCTGAGAAAGGTGAACTATCGTTCACCTACTCCAGACTTTAGATCAGTGACACGCGCAGTACTCCCTTGCTGCAGGTGTATATAAGCCACATGTCCCACCTCTACAGGTAGATCCACTGGATTCATGATAAACGTCTAACAGACATTCCAAGGAAAGGTAGGAAAATCCAACAGAAAGGAAAACATACATGACATTAATTGACAAATATATTAAGAGTTTGGTTCCAAAATGAAATAACTCCGTTTAAAAAAATGTTATCATGCTTTTATTGTGTTAATTAGTTGTATTTTTTGTTGTTATGGCTTAAATCAAAACAAACCAACTGCAGTTTGATTGATATTAATTGGAATGCACAATGAAAAAAATATGATTTTTGAATTTTTTTTAAACGTAGTTATCTCACTTTGGAACCAAACTCTTCAAATGTGGACCTCAGCTGTTTCAATTTATTGATGTGTAGTGATATCGTCTTTATAGTGATTTGGATGTATTTTACAGATAACATGTTGTTAAGCTGTAGTGTAGCTCGAGTAGAGACATTGTATACCCACTAGAAAAGATCAATCAATCATTTCCGTATAACCACTTAAAAAGCGCGAGGATACGTAACAACGTCGTTTTGTATCAGAAAAATGCGACGCACAGACTTTTGGGCCATTGTTGCAACCGGGAGATATGAAACAAAAGGAGATCCTGAAAGGCAAGCATTTAAACTAAACTATTTCAGTGTATTTGTAAGCCTGCCCCTGAAGCTACTGCCGCTTCGGGTGACGCTGCAGCAGATGTACGCGGGGTCCCCATCCGTCTCGATAGCTTCCCGGGGTCGCAATCGCGTTTCTCTGTTCGCCGGTGTATTATACTTTCTGCTGACAACCCATCCCCACTTTAAAACCACTGCGTATTCTTTAATAAAATGAGCATGTTTGTTCATTAACATAACTGTAAGGGGATTGTTGGCATATTAAATTGTATCTAACTAGCCAACTTCACAAACGTTAGTAATCAATAAATGAGGGAGAAAGTGAGAGAAAACTTATCCTACAATGTTTATAATTGTTTTAGATGATAAGAGATGAGAACTCCTGGCCTGCCTTGTGAAAGTCAGGCTATAGACAATGCCAGCAATCTATAAGTGCAACGGGTGCGTGATAAAACTGCTCAAATGTTTATTATTGATTATTATAGTTAATTATCAATGTCAATAATAGGCACAACTTGTACTCATTGTGTAACCCAGTGTGTGAAAACTAGGCTAAGTTATTAGTGACGAGCATCAGTTTGATTTTAACCATTTATTTCAATATGAATTACTGTAAATCTTTGCCATGGCCTAGTCAGTCAAAATCAAACTAAATCAAAATCTAAAGATTATACTTTCACAGGATATTCTTTACATTATGTTGGTTGCCCTGCTGAAAAAAGAATAGAACCCTGCCCAAAACACAACAGATGCAGATGGGATTCAATAGAACACCCATTAATGCCAAAGACATGTTTTAAAATTTTGTAATAGAAAAAATTGTGGCTCATAATGGTATTTTAATGGAAACCACTAGAATGTATGTAATGATATTTTAGCAGGGTGGGTTTATGTAGAAATAGTATATCACAAAATAAATTACTTTATAGCTGGGTTTTCACATGGATCACAAATGTGCATTGAAAATTGCCAGCTGATAAAATTTGTGCTTTAGGGATTGTACCTACATATACCATCTAAGGCTAAATGTAACTCTTAACTGGCTGAGTTAGGCAGTGATTAACAAAACCAGCAAGTCCTCCGGCTGTTATTGAAATCTTGCTTGCAATAAATCTTTCAGAATGTTCCTGATTACATATAGAGGCATAGGCTACTCTATGCATTCGCGAGTGTGGTGGTGCTCAGGGGTTGTCTATCTGGGACGGGTGAGTAGGCTAGGAGGGAAAATCAGAGTAAAAATCTAGACTGCACCACTGGTCTGGGTGTATTTTAATATACTGTAGATGTGCTCATTGCTGGGGAGTGAAGAGTCATGAGTGTTGGGGAGTGAACAGATTTATATCTTTGATTTAAATATTGCACCTCGCGGAGGGAATTGCAGCATATAGTATGGTCTCCATGACAGATGAACCACATTGTTTTTGAGTAAATACTTGCGAGCACTTGTAAGTACTTGTAGTGTATTTATATGAAAAGAAAGAAAGAAAGAAAGAAAGAAAGAAAGAAAGAAAGAAAGAAAGAAAGAAAGAAAGAAAGAAAGAAAGAAAGAAAGAAAGAAAGAAAGAAAGAAAGAAAGACTTTGTTTTAAGTCTTAATACAGTTTCTCAGAACTTGTAACAGACACTTTTTCCACATGTTTTCTAAGGAAAGAAATGAAAAAGATTTAACTTTTACACATACTTCTGTTGCGTTGTTTTAACTGCTCAACTGAAACTTTTGTACAAAATTAAACACTTAACAAAGAAAAAGAATGCGCAGAATTCGATGAAAGTGATGCATTTCGTCTTTTGTGTGTTTATACAACTTAAGGTAATGGCCCCTCTGTGTGAGAAGGCAAGTCAACCCGTCACACTGCAGCCGGAAATCGGTACGCGTCTCCTATAAATCCACGTCCACGTACTTCCCTTTTCCCGCTTTCCCTGCTTTCTTTCTCACTCCGACACGCGCCTTTACTCCCACAGACGCCAAGTATGCCGCCGAACCCGAATTGCCTTCTCACAGCCCCGTCTCTCTGGCTGAAAAAGAACCAGCAGAAGAGGACCAGGACCCGTGGGATCTGCCCGAGCTCCAGGACAACGGGGTGAAATGGTCAGGTAAGAAAAGACCGTAAACGCGCCGCGGACAGACAGACAGACAGACACGAGGCGAGCGCAGCACGCGCATCATGGCTCTGATGTTCTCCTGCAGATCTGAACACGAGGGGGAAAGTTCTCCGGGTTCTGACGT
Organism: Triplophysa rosa; assembly: GCF_024868665.1. NCBI lineage: Eukaryota > Metazoa > Chordata > Actinopteri > Cypriniformes > Nemacheilidae > Triplophysa > Triplophysa rosa. The sequence continues at coordinate 8,394,175 of NC_079904.1, read as the reverse complement.
CCACTTTAAAGACCGTTCTTCTGCTTGGCTTCCTCTACATGTTCGTCTGTTCTCTGGACGTCCTAAGCTCCTCTTTTCAACTGGTAGGAGGTAACGTTAAGTTAACAAACTTTTTTCCTTTTTGTACAACTTTCGATGGATTTCTCTTTTGGTCGATTTTTGTTTCGTGTGGCCTACTTATTTTGTACTTGTATCGTTAGAAATGTTGAAACGTAGTATTCGTTAGTTTTGACTTCGAAGTAATGTTATAGGTATGCGCTATATTATACCAACAACATCCCAGCAGCCAGATTTGCAATGGCTCCGGGCAGCTATTTCAGTCATGCAAGACCAAATCTTATCAACGTGAATAGGGATTGACAGATATCTTTAAGATAGTTTGCTAAGATCACTATTAAACAACAAAAGTTGAATGAACAATGATTTCTGACATTAAATGTACCGTGAATGTCATTACATAAGATGAAATTGCGTTTTAAAAAAACCTTCCTCCAAAGTTGCTTCAGCCGCTGCACATGTGCGTAAAGGTTGGCAAGCGCTTCGCCACTATATTTATAGAGCAACTCCCACAGAGAACCGTCTGTCTTTACTGAAGGCGGAACTTATTAGCGTTGCCCTTTCACTCAAATCCTGCGTTCCAATCCGCATACTATACGTCCTAATAGTATTCGAAAGTAGAATAGTATGTTGAAAATAGTATTCTAATGATTCCCGGATGGTCTACTACTTCCGGTAGAAATTCGAAGTGCAGAATGATGCACACTCTGACGGCTGATATTACCCACAACTCCCGACGAGTAGGCGGAGTTTAGTGACGCTCCACTGCATTAATACATTTTATAACTGATGCATCACTAAATTAACAAATGTAAGTATACAGTAAACAGAAACAATGTATGAATGAATTGCCTTAATCGAAAGAAGAGCTGTATTTAGATGTGTGTGACCGTTATTGGCCACAATGTTGTCTAGGCAACAACGGCCACTTCCGCTTTCTGTTAGTTTGTGCAATCTATTGTGCCATGCACTATTGTGCCATGCACCTACTATTCCAACACAAAAACACTACCTACTATTAGGGCTAGTATAAGTAGTCAAATTGGAACACAGGGATAGTAATTCACTGCATTGTTTTGTTAACATCTGTAGTCTTTGATTCAGGTCTCGGGACGTTAGTTTGTCCTAATGGAGATATTTGTACACTACTACGCAGAGCCTACTGATAAAAAAATTGATTTATATGTAAATAATTTAAAATGCATAATTACTTGTATAAAAACACACATTGTCACATACATATGCACAAAAACATATAAAATCTTGTTTTGCTCTTCAAGAAAACATAATCCATTCAAGAAACGTATCTCTTGCATTTCTGTGGGGTCTCATGGCCGAACACCCATAGAACTGATGCTAGAGTATGTTCTGTTATAAAACTATGCAACTATTGTATTGTAGACTTTAGAATTATACTGTATAACAATGCTATAATAAATAGAGAACAAATGGAAAAAGTTTGTAGGGTAAAGTGTACTTCAAACAAATGGCACCATTTCAAAGCATGTCCCAGTTTTACAGGGTTAATGTGTAATAGACGCGTCTTATCTTTGAACAGAAACATAGAATACATTTGGGCTGTGGACACAAGTGGCATAGCGTAGTGTTTTTGTAATTGTACACAGGAAAGGCCGCTGGTGATATCTTCAAAGACAATGCAGTACTGTCTAACCCTGTGGCTGGACTGGTCATTGGAGTTCTGGTCACTGTTCTGGTTCAGAGCTCAAGCACCTCCTCCTCCATTGTGGTCAGCATGGTTTCATCCGGATGTGAGTCTTCATGCTCATACAGATGTCTTCTTCCTTGTAATAAATCTTTCATAAAAGGCTGAACAATAGTACAAAGCGATAAAATGCAAAACTGCTGTCGTTACTTGAAATTTTAGTTATGCTGAGGATAATTTAACATAGTCAGGTTTTGATTTTGTCATAGTACATAATATTTTCAAAATCAAACCAATCACTGTAAATTAGAACAACATATTAGATTGTTACTAAGCATTTTAATGAATTTGAACTCACAATCAACTCCAAATCATACAGTGAAAGAAGAAAATTAGTTTTAAATATTGAGAGTTATTTCTCATTGTGAATTTCAGTGTTGGAGGTCAGGTCCGCAGTGCCAATCATCATGGGTGCTAATATCGGCACTTCTGTGACAAACACCATTGTAGCTGTGATGCAAGCGGGAGATCGCAATGAATTCCGCAGGTAATGACAACTGAGGCAATCGTTGCATAATACACAAACATTTTATTGGTTTCAGAACAAAACAAGAAATAACAAAAAAATGGAAAAGTCTGATTTCCAAGGCTGAAAATATCAGGGAACTAATTTACAAAGTAAATTAATGTAAATGCAATTTATTGGACATATTTGTACAGTAACAAGTATAAATCCTTTAGATCCATTAATTTAAAAGACTGGTTTGTGATATGCAAATGGACATCTGCCTTAGAATCTCTTTAGAATTATTTCTCGGTGATAACTACAAAATTAATTTGTCAAAAATAAAGTCACAGGAAATTGTAGTAATAAAGCACTTTTTCAACCACTCTAACATTTTCTTCATCAGCAAGTAAATTTAAAGTCTGAGACCTCACAAAAGCAATACAAATGACAGAATGAAGTGGGGGAAAAATGGAAAATACAGTGGAATGTCCACTTATGGGAGTGCAGACTTGCTTTATCAAAGTTTCTAAACGCATTATGTTTTAAAGCTTTTCTAATTATTTGTGTACGGTGTGAAAGTGTATCTTTTGTTTGCTGTGATGCTTTGTTTTTAACATCAGTTGAATGTCTGTCTCAGGGCGTTTGCTGGTGCCACTGTCCATGACTTCTTTAACTGGCTGTCTGTGTTGGTGCTGTTGCCTCTTGAGGTGGCCTCAGGGTTCCTCTACAAACTCACCAAACTTATCATCGACTCCTTTCAAATCCAGACTGGTGCAGATGCTCCAGATCTGCTGAAGGTCATTACTGAACCCCTCACCAAGAACATCATTGAGGTGAGATCAACATCAGCAGTTATGAAGTGTATATAGCCAACGACAGACACGTTTTAAAAATGCAAAGGCAGCATGTATACAAGGGTAATACTGTATGTTCATTGTAAACATAATCGGATGCTCACTGTATTACACAGTTGAATGTAGTGTATGAATCGAAAAAATAGTTTTGTCAACATTTCTAATCTGACTGTTTTGTAAACTCTTGTCTTTCAGCTGGACAGCTCTGTTATCAGTGGCATCGCAACTGGAGACCCTGCCGCCCAAAATAAAAGTCTGATTAAGATCTGGTGTAAAACTCAGAAAGTCACGGTGAGAAACATTAAGATGGGTTACTAAGTTTCTCATCAGTCACCTGAGACTGGTAAATCATGACAAAATTATGACTGTCAAATGGCTAATGACATTTTATAATAAATATAGATGGGCAAGTATTTAATTTGAATTCCTGCTGTATCTTGTTAATAGATAACCGCTACGTTAGATTTATAGTTTTATTCCAAAACCTAGGGAAAAGTGAGAAAAAATCAAAACAGACTTTTTTTGCTCAGAAGTGACTGTAGGGTACCAGAGGGTTGACCATGGTTTAACTATTATCCTAAATGATGATTTTTTTTTTTTGTAGTCATACCAGGTAATTAAACTGGTAGTTTTCAACCTAGCTTTGGTCCAGAAGGGACGAACCCAGCCGTTGGGTTAAATTAACCCAGAAAATTGCTAATATTTGATCCAACAATGGGTTTAAACAACCCAGCATTTTGGGTTGAAACAACCCAGCACAGGTTAATTTAGAAACCCAACGGTTGGGTTCGTCCCTTTTTAATTTAATGCTAGGTTGAAAATAACCAGCATTTTAAAGTGTATATAATTTACACCCATAGTTATATAGGCAATGCAATGCTCCACAAAGCAATTAAACTTTAGCGATAGGAAGCAGCACATTTCTGTTTATCTTGCATGTATGCATTTGGCACACGCTTTTATCCAAAGCGACTTAGATTGCATTATACTATACATTTGTTTCCAAGTATGTGCAATCCCTGGCCATGCTCTAACCACTGAGCTAAAGGAACGCTTATCTTTTGAAACAGTCCTTGTGTCAACAGTGCACCTTTGACGCTTTAAAATGTTTCATACGTAGACAGGTGTAGGTTTCTGAATGCAGCCATATGAGCTGCTCATAGTATAACCATCAAACATAGTTTCTGGCCTTGTTCCCTAACACACAACGTGACATGTATAAAAATGACCATTTGCAATGAAAAATCCATTCGCTTATTGCCGGCACGGCTGATGTAGAAAAACATTGAAATAACATTGAAAAGATACCTTTCCTTAAATGTCATGTTGTAGACACGATGTGTAAAGCAGTATGGAATATATTTGATTTACATTACTTCCAAGCTTCTGAGCTTCATGTTCTTTCTCTCTTGTGCTTGACAGTGCGTTTTATTTATTGCAGAACCTTGTGAACATTACAGTCCCTGGAATTGCAAACTGTACTCCTGATGCCTTATGCTGGGTGGAGAACAACCAAACCTGGACTGAACAAAACCAGACAGAAACCTTCAACTTAAAAAAATGTGAGTGCCTCAGCTTTGATTCGATTCTTTGCAGGAACTGAGACCGGAACCTCCTGGATCAACAGAAGAGCCTGTTATTAATCCATTCCCCCCTCTTTCTTACATACTTCACTTATTTAAACTCCAAGCCATCGGCCGTGATTCACTGCAAGAACAATAACTTCTCTGAGTGCTGAGAGCCATCTTAGCTTCACCTTTCCCCCTCACCTCCTCCACTCGCTCTGTTTTCAATAGGGCTTTTCTTCCTAACAGCCTTGGGTATCTGAAGCCGTCGCACCTGAACAAAGAGGCTCAGCCATTCTGCGAGGAGGGCTGTGGCTATGGGGTCAAATTTGGTCGATTAAAATCAATGAGGATTTCAACTCCGGAGTACTTGGACACAATGTTGAAATTCCAGCCTCGCTTCAAAGGATTTGTCAAGAGTATTTTTCATTCCCAACTCCATCAGCCGTGAAGGAATATCTGATCTTTAGACAGCACCATGCATCCTTGACTAGTAGAGAACAACTAGTCAGGCTTTAAGATATTTTGTTTACATCCGAGACTGAGTATTAAACGATGTCAAAGATTTTGTGAGCTTTGCTTTTCAGTAAGGCTCGTGATGTTCTCTCTCCTCAGGTACTCATATATTTGTGCACGCTAATCTCCCGGACCTGGCAGTGGGTTTGATTTTGTTGGCTCTGTCGTTGCTGGCTCTGTGTACCTGTCTCATTCTCATTGTCAAACTGCTGCACTCCATGCTGAAGGGTCAGGTGGCCGTCGTCATCAAAAAGGTGCTCAACACAGGTGAGTCAACACAAGACTGTCAATAATCATTTATGATAAGATGATGCACACCGCTAACATTAACTTCAAAAACGAAGGTGTCAATGTTCAAAGTAAAACGCTTATCAGAGTCGTCCTTCAAGGAAATGAAGAAAAAAGACATGTTTAGCAAATATTTTGTGTAGCAATTGCCGACCCACCCAGATTTCGAGCTTATCACATTCCTGTGGCTGTGATGTTTGAAGGCGTGTTAGTGTGTATCCTGTCATATGATAGTCGGCACAGGTGACGCAGTCCTGCTGTCTGATGAGCTGAACAGGAACATTATTTCATTCTGAATATTTCTGAGTGCCGCAGGTGTGTGTGTGTGTATGCACACGTTCTGTTGGTTTCAGAATACTCAGGTACATTCTTTGTCTATCTGTAAATATTTTACTAAGGGTTTGAGAATTTGCCATGCATTTATTACTTTAGAATAGAATAGAATGAGCTTTATTGGCCAAGTATGTTTCCACATACGAGGAATTTGTTATAGTGACAGAAGCTCCACAGTGCAACAGAAAGACAGCAACAGGACAGAACACAGATGAAAAAAATAATAATATACAATAATATAGAAATAGGCAATGTACAAAACAGCAAAAACACAATATACAATATAGACAATTATGTATGTACAGGTCTGATATGTGCAAATTTGGTGAACAAATAATGTAATATAGAGTTGTGTGTTCCGCGTTTAATGTCAAGTGTTCATAAGATGGATTGCCTGAGGGAAGAAACTGTTCCTGTGTCTGGTCGTTCTGGTGCTCAGTAGCTTCGACCACACGGTAACAGTTCAAAAGGGGAGTGTGCTGGGTGTGAGGGGTCCAGAGTGGTTTTACCAGCCCTTTTGCTCATTCTGGATGAGTACAGTTCTTGGAGAGTGGGGATGGTTGTACCAATGATACGCTCAGCAGTCCGGACTACCCTCCGTAGTCTTCTGAGATCAGATTTGGTAGCTGAGCTGAACCAGACAGTTATAGAAGTGCAGAGGATGGATTCGATGATGGCAGAGTAGAATAGTTTCAGCAACTCCTGTGGCAGGTTGAACTTCCTCAGCTGGTGAACAAAGTACAGCCTCTGCTGGGCCTTTTTAACAATAGAGTCAATGTGAGTGTCCCACTTCACATCCTGAGAAATTGTGGTGCCCAGGAATCTGAATGACTCCACTGCAGTCACAGTGCTGTTCATGATGGTGAGTTTGGGGAGAACAGGGGGCTTTCTCCTGAAGTCCACGATCATCTCCACAGTTTTAAGCGTGTTAAGCTCCAGGTTGTTAAGACTGCACCAGACAGCCAGCTCCTTGACCACCTGTCTGTAAGCAGACTTGTCACCGTCCTGAATGAGGCCGATCAGTGTGGTGTCGACTGCAAACTTCAGGAGCTTGACAGAGGGGTCTTTAGATGTGCAATCATTCGTGTAAAGGGAGAAGAGCAGTGGGGAGAGAACACAGCCCTGAGGAGCTCCAGTGCTGATGGTGCAAGTGTTGGATTTTAATTTACCAAGCTTTACGAACTGCTGCCTGTCTGTCAAGAAGCTGTTGATCCACTGACAGACAGAGGTGGGGATGGAGAGCGGAGCTGAAGTCCACAAACAGGATCCTCGCATAGGTCCCTGGTCTGTCCAGATGCTGAAGGATGAAGTGCAGTCCCATGTTGACAGCATCATCCACAGACCTGTTTGCTCTGTAGGCAAACTGCAGGGGGTCCAGTAAGGGACCAGTGATGTCCTTCAGATAGGCCAAAACCAGTCTTTTAAATGATTTCATGGCCACAGACGTTAGAGCCACAGGTCTGTAGTCATTAAGTCCAGTAATTTTGGGTTTCTTTGGGACTGGGATGATGGTGGAGCGTTTGAAGCATAAGGGGACTTCGCACAGCTCCAGTGATCTGTTGAAGATATGTGTGAAGATGGGGGCCAGCTGGTCAGCACATATTTTTAGGCAGGCTGGTGACACACCATCTGGGCCAGGTGCTTTCCTTCTTTTGTTCTTTCGGAAGACCTGGCGCACATCTTCTTCAGTGATCTGAATTGTAGGTGTGGGAGAGAGGGGGGTTGCTGAAGGTGTGAATGGTTGTGTGGAGAGGTGTTCAGGGCGGGTGTAGGGTGTTTTTTCAAACCGGCAATAAAACTTGTTCAAGTCGTCAGCTAGTTGTTGGTTCTCCAAAGTGCTGGGGGATGGTGTCTTGTAACTGGTGATAGCCCCGAACCACAACCAACAATCCCCCCCACTCCCTACAAACACCCACCCAGCAACCTCCAATCAAAGTCACTGAGTGCAGCTATAACGTCAAACTGCTGTCATGTGATGTAACTTTAGCATTAAATACCAAGTATCGTAAATTTAGCATTAATGTGACAAGTAGTCAGTCTTTGCTCTCAGTTGGGGATGGAATTGTCTGAGCTGGGCCGGTCAGATGGTCGCCTTTTTCTTGGGTGGTGATGGAATTGCCTTGGATGGAGCTGGGATGGTCAGTCAGTCCGCAGGCTCTCGCACAGGATTTTCCGATGTAGCTGGCGTAATCTCTAGTTGGGGATGGGCATATGACGTTCATCTGGGCCTGGCGGAATCTCTCCCTACCTCGGGATGGGCATCCCGAGGCGAGGGCAGAAATAGAGTAATTAGCGTAGCTGCTGTTCATTAGCTATGTATTAGTGAATGCTTTGCTGAAAAGATTTGTCTTTAATCTAGATTTAAATTGGGAGAGTGTGTCTGACCCTCGAATAGTATCGGGGAGGCTATTCCAGAGTTTAGGTGCTACGTATGAGAAAGCTCTACCCCCTTTGGTGGATTTAGTTATTCTAGGTGTTATCAAAAGTCTGGAGTTTTGAGATCTTAGAGAGTGTGATGGGTTGTAGTGTGGTAGAAGCTCTGTTATGTAGGTAGGGGCTAAACCGTTTAAGGCTTTATAAGTAATTAAAAGAACTTTAACGTCAATACGATACTTAATGGGTAACCAGTGAAGGGTTGACAACATTGGGGTTATGTGATCGTATTTTCTGGACCTGGTTAGAACTCTGGCAGCTGCATTCTGAACTAACTGTAGTTTGTTTATTGATGATGCAGGACAACCACTAAGTAGTGCATTACAGTAGTCAAGTCTTGAGGTCACAAATGCATGAATAAGATTCTCTGCGTCAGCCACACATAAAATATTTCGCAATTTGGCAACATTTCTAAGGTGGAAGAAGGCTGTTTTTGTGACATTTGAGATGTGATTTTTGAATGACAGGTTGCTGTCTAATATAACGCCGAGGTCTTTAACTGTATTTGTTGGAGTAACAGTGCAGCCTTCAATTTGCAGGTTATAATCTGAAATATTCTGCTCACGTGTCTTTGGTCCGATAAGTAATATTTCTGTTTTATTAGAATTTAAAAGAAGGAAATTACAAGTCATCCAATGCTTTATATCGTCGATGCACTCTGCCAATTTGGACAGTTGGAATGAATCATCTGGTCTTGATGAGATATATAGCTGAGTATCATCTGCATAACAGTGGAAGCTAATTCCATGTTTTCTAATAATGTTTCCAAGGGGCAGCATGTATATGGAGAATAGCAAGGGTCCTAAAACCGATCCCTGAGGTAATCCATAATTTACTTGCGTTAGATGATTCCCCATTTAAATGGACAAATTGATGTCTGTCTGATAAGTAAGATCTGAACTAGGGTTGTTCCGATAGACGATACTATCGTGTATCGACGAACCTCAGACCTATCGGCGATAGCTGATTCCCTAGACGATAGTTGGCTGTTTGCCAATATATGTTGCAAATCAATATTACAAATGCGCATTGCGCATTTCTTCATGCAAGAGAGCTTGCAATGCACGCGGCTTAGGCTTTTCCTCGCGCCAGAGAGAGTTTATAATGTAAAGGGCTTTGAGTTTTCAGTGCACGATAAACTTGTGATGCGCGCGGCTCAGGGTTTTCCTCGCAGGAATTGCTATGCGTGTGAGGGTTTAAAACCACCGCACGAGTTGTTCCCGTTTGGCAATCAAGTAATAACAGCGCACATGGGTATCAATGACTCATTTGGATGAATGATATTGACTTATAGCAATAGTTTACTTTCGCTTGTTTAAAAGGTTGCGGTGGTAAGCAACAATGTTGCCAACTGCACTGAACTTAAACTCTGATAGAATGCTAAGTGCAGTCACACGAGCATTTTCTAGACACATAAGCTTCTGTTTTTGTCCACAAATCCAGCTTGTCATAGATAAATGCGTAATTGCCCCGCCCCTCGATACTATCGTGTATCGGCGATCCACAGGCTGGCGATAGAACGATCTGATTATATTGAATATCGCCCAACACTAATCTGAACCATTGTAGTGCCTGTCCCTGAATACCGGTATAATTGTGTAAGCGATCTAGAAGTATTTTATGGTCTACAGTATCGAACGCAGCACTAAGATGTTACCTTTATCTGATGTTATAAGCAGGTCGTTTGTAATTTTAACGAGTGCAGTTTCAGTACTATGATGCGGTCTAAAGCCTGACTGGAATTTTTCGTGTATGTCATTACACTGCGTTCCAAATTATTATGCAAATTGGATTTAAGTGTCGTAAACATTTAATTTTATATTGTTCAATTAAACTTATGGATGGTATTGTGTCTCAGTGCTCTTTGGATCACTGAAATCAATCTCAGACACCTGTGATAAGTAGTTTGCCAGGTGAGCCCAATTAAAGGAAAACTACTTAAGAAGGACGTTCCACATTATTAAGCAGGCCACAGGTTTCAAGCAATATGGGAAAGAAAAAGGATCTGTCTGCTGCCGAAAAGCGTCAAATAGTGCAATGTCTTGGACAAGGTATGAAAACATTAGATATTTCACGAAAACTTAAGCGAGATCATCGTACTGTGAAGACATTTGTGGCTGATTCAGAGCACAGAAGGGTTCGTGCAGATAAAGGCAGAATGAGGAAGGTTTCTTCCAGACAAATTCATCGGATTAAGAGAGCAGCTGCAAAAATGCCATTGCAAAGCAGCAAACAGGTATTTGAAGCTGCTGGTGCCTCGGGAGTCCCGAAAACCTCAAGGTGTAGGATCCTCCAGATGCTTGCAGTTGTGCATAAACCTACTATTCGGCCACCCCTAACCAATGCTCACAAGCAGAAACGGTTGCAGTGGGCCCACACATACATGAAGACTAATTTTCAAACAGTCTTGTTTACTGATGAGTGCCGTGCAACCCTGGATGGTCCAGATGGATGGAGTAGTGGATGGCCACCATGTCCCAACAACGCTGCGACGTCAGCAAGGAGGTGGCGGAGTCATGTTTTGGGCTGGAATCATGGGGAGACAGCTGGTGGGCCCCTTTAGGGTCCCTGAAGGTGTGAAAATGAACTCTGCAAGGTATGTAGAGTTTCTGACTGAGCACTTTCTTCCATGGTACAAAAAGAAGAACCATGCCTTCCGTAGCAAAATCATCTTCATGCATGACAATGCACCATCTCATGCTGCAAAGAATACCTCTGTGTCATTGGCTGCTATGGGCATAAAAGGAGAGAAACTCATGGTGTGGCCACCATCCTCCCCTGACCTCAACCCTATTGAGAACCTTTGGAGCATCCTCAAGCGAAAGATCTATGATGGTGGGAGGCAGTTAGCATCAAAACAGCAGCTCTGGGAGGCTATTCTGACATCCTGCAAAGAAATTCAATCAGAAACTATCCAAAAACTCACAAGTTCAATGGATGCAAGAATTGTGAAGGTGATATCAAAGAAGGGGTCCTATGTTAACATGTAACTTGCCCTGTTAGGATGTTTTTGATTGAAATAGCTTTTGATTTCAGTAAATATGACCTCCTAATGCTGCAAATTCAACAAATGACCATTTTCAGTTTTTTACAACCTATGAAATGTTTTCAAACTCTGTTGTGCATAATAATTTGGAACAGTGCATTTTGAGTTTTTCATTTTTTAAATAAATACTGTTGTCAGTGGGAGGTTTGTTCCATAAAATTCCAAATGTACCCTAACTGTTGATTACTTGAAAATTATACTGACTGTCATTTGCATCGACAAATTAGGAAAACCAGAGAAAGATATCATTTGCATAATAATTTGGAACCCAGTGTATTTTGTAAGAAAGAGCACAACTGAGTGGACACTACTTTTTCTAGTATTTTAGACGGGTAAGGGAGATTTGAAATCTGTCTATAGTTTCCTAGTTCATTGGGATCTAAGTTTGGTTTCTTGATAAGAGGCTTAATGACGGCCAGTTTAAAGGTTCCTGGGACATGGCCTAGATTAATTAAGTAGGCCGAACTTTGAGTTTGTTTTGGTCGTTTATTACATTGTCCTCAGGTTTAATCACGATTAGATTTTTTCTCTGAGATTTGGCTATTTTGTTATTTTGTAGTATTATTCGGGGGAGAGACACAGTCTCTATGCATTTGGAAGCAGTAACATTTATAACAGATGAGTGGGAGGAACACAGACTATGGTTAAAGTTTTGACTTACCGCTGGGAGACGTAGTCAAGCGGTGCGTAGCGTCTTTGAGATGTTGACAGACAGAAGATCCGCTCCGATGCTGCTGGGTTGCAGGCCGTCAGGGCTGAAGAGCCTAGGTCGCTCCCAGAACAGATCAAAATTATCAACAAAGAGCAGCTTCTGTTCAATACACCATGACATCAACCATTTATTTAGAGCATATAGTCTACTGAACTTTTCATTCCCTCGTCGGTAGGTAGGAAGCGGCCCTGATACGATGATCCTCGCCGTGGGCGATGCGTTGCGTACCGTCTCGATCAGACTCCTGAAGTCCCTCTTCAGGATCTCCGACTGCCGCATCCTGACGTCATTCACCCCCGCATGCAGCACGACAGCTCCGACGTTAGCATCGTCCTTCAGGATCGCACGTACCTGCGCAGAGACATCAAAAACACGGGCGCCAGGAAAACAATGAGTGCGCACCTTACCTTTAGTGGAGGAAGCGCGTAAGTTCCGGACGATTGAGTCTCCGATGACCACAGCGTTGCATTCCGTTTCGCAGAGTGCGGCAAAGCGGTTCCTGGTCGGGATCTCGAAGACCGGTGGCGGCGGTTGGGTCATCGCTCCAGTCCTGGCTCGCGCCTTTCGCCGTGGGTGTGCCGGTGCAGGAGTGAAGTTCATTTGGGCTGACCGTGTTCTCGAAGCCTGGGCTCTGTGCAGAGAAACACGCGGTGTAGAAGTGGAAGGAGTATTAAAATCGCGATGAAAACTTACCGCGGATTTGCGAGCGTCAGCTCTGGATGTTTCCAGCACCATTTTACGTTCTCACAGCCGTGTCTGCTTCTCTAGTAGATCCTGGATCTGCTTCTCCACAGCCTCCAGTTCCGACTGAAGTGCGATCGTTTCCTCATCTGCACTCTGAGGTACAAACACATCTGAAACATTAGCCATTAGTGATGTAATAATGAGAACAGTGTGTTAAGCAGTAAGCAGGCAGGCTGGGAATGCTAACCAGCCTGAGGCTAATAGCGAATGATCCGATAAACGCACCGATATTTTATTTTTAAGGACGATTTTTGGTATGGGATATACTTAAGGATATGTTTTACCCTTGGTGAATAACAATTTAAAACACAAGTCTTAAGATATAACAAGAATAAACGATGTATCAAGAATAAGTTTGAAAGAGAACCGATTCAAACCACGCGCTCTCAGCAAACAGGAAGTGACGTCTTAGGTGCAGAAAATTGATATATCCTGTCAATCAAAAGAGGACAGGAAAATGCAATGAAGTTGCATATGTATATAATTTTTTTTTAAGAAACGTCACCAGTTTGATTTTCAATATGAATAGTCATTAGATGAATTAATAACATTCAGAAAGTTAAGCAATATGAAGTTAATCTTCAGAACTCGGAATGATTGGTATCGGTGGAGAAATTTAGTATCACTTCTGTATAAAACAATATTGAATTAAGCGAAATTGTAAAATAAAAATTAGGCATGTTTACGTTAGAAATGCGTAGATAATTAGTTAATTTTGTTCAAATTCATATAAATATATATGTAATGACAAGTGTAATGTTTACAGCTTGTTGCTGGTAATGTTTCAACTTTAAGTTAGGTTCATCTGTGTAGATTTAAAAAGAGGTTACTGCATAGCAGCGAAGGCAATGTGCTTTTTGTAGACATTCAAGCATTTCATACAGCGGCACAAACAGCTTGCGCTTTTACAACAGTCAATACTAAACTCAGTCTTTGAGGATCTTCCGTATCTTGACTTATTTTGAGTCGGAAATGAACAAACATTTTAGTGACTTGCTAACTGGAGACTTGAAACAATCAGTGAAACAATCTTTGAATCAGTGAGTTGTTAAATCGAGAGCTGCTGTATCGTTCAGTATGATTTTCGAACCAATTTAACATGTTCATTAAAAAGAATCATCATTATTCACACAATCCTAGGTTAGTTTGAAGTTACGAAGCATTGTGTTTTTATGAAATGTAGTAAAAATGCTATTAAAATGTAGTTAAATGCATGAGAATACTGTCCACCACTGTTTTTGAGAAGCAGTTATTAATGAGTAATGCATTACCTTTTGAACTGTTTAATAAAATTGTAATTTAAATACAATATTACAATGTATTCAGTAGGGAATTATTTATTTATTTATTTTTAAGAAACTTACACTGCTTGTAACATAAATGATGCATAAGTGTCATATGTTTATCTGTGTTTGTGCTGTCTCTTGTATATCACTGTATTTTATTTTGACATATAAGCACACTAGCATTTACACTGATACAGTTCAAATCCTTTCTAATATGATTGGGCAGATTTCCCCTTCCCCTTCGGCTGGTTGACCGGTTACCTCGCCATGATTGTTGGAGCTGGAATGACCTTCATTGTTCAGAGCAGCTCTGTCTTCACCTCTGCCATCACTCCACTTGTCGGTCAGTACAGAAACCTTCGACCTTCATACCTCGAGATAGCTGTGGTGTTACCATTGTTGTCAACTATAGATTTGTTTAAAGACTTTGCTGCAAACTGATGAAATACTTATAGGTCACACATTAGGTTTTATTTTAGTTAGATTTAGTTTAGATGTTGTTTTAGAAACTTTGTAACTAGCAAAGTGAAAATCTAAATAACAAACCCAAGTCAAGGCTAGCATGCTTCATGAAATGAAGATATGCTGTTTTTTTTTTCCTGTCTCTTCAGGTATTGGTGTTATTAGCATTGAAAGGGCTTATCCACTTACACTGGGCTCCAACATTGGCACAACAACCACAGCTATTCTAGCTGCTATGGCCAGTCCAGGTGAGACACTGGCTAACTCGCTACAGGTTTGTTAATTTGTTAACAGGCTCACGTTATTCTGTCGAAACAACCTCAGAAAACCTTAGTCAATATAACACCGTGTCTACACCAGACGTAGCGCAACAAATTTTCATCTTGTATATTTGGATTACAGTTCATGTCATCTGTATTTTTTCCAGATTTCTCTCTGCCATTTTGTCTTCAATATCTGTGGTATTTTACTGTGGTACCCCATTCCCATCACCCGTGTCCCTATCCGATTGGCCAAAGCTTTGGGCAACCGCACGGCCAAGTACCGCTGGTTCGCCGCCCTGTACCTCTTCTTGTGCTTCTTCCTCTTCCCGCTGTTGGTCCTCGGCCTCTCCATCGCAGGGTGGCAGGTCT
Organism: Triplophysa rosa; assembly: GCF_024868665.1. NCBI lineage: Eukaryota > Metazoa > Chordata > Actinopteri > Cypriniformes > Nemacheilidae > Triplophysa > Triplophysa rosa. The sequence continues at coordinate 8,379,076 of NC_079904.1, read as the reverse complement.
TGGTGGGCGTCGGCGTGCCCGTGGTAGTCCTGCTGGTCTTTGTGATTGTGGTGAACATCATGCAGAGCCACTGCCTGCGTTTCCTGCCCTCATGCCTCCGCAGCTGGGACTTCCTGCCCAAACCGCTGCATTCCTTAAAACCCTGGGACAGACAGGTCACGCTGGCCATGACCTTCTGCAGAACTCGCTGCTGCTTCTGCTGCAAGTGTTGCAATGATGAAGAAAAAGACGAGATGAAAGAGGACAAAAGTTTAGAGGTGTATGACAATCCAGCACTCACTATAGAAGATGAGGGGAAAGTGTTTGCAACCAGTTTGTAATGTTTAAATGGACAATAGTTATTAATTTAATGTGGTAATATTTTGTAACGTCTTCTAATGATTGCACTTTGAGTTGATGCAGGCTGGCTACAGTAGAACCATTACTACTTTACAACATGAGTCGCGCAATATGTGATTCTGCGGATTATTGAATTATAAAGTGAAGCTGCTTGTAACTGTTTGGTTTTAATTGTTGCATTCACGTCGTGTCAGAATTATTTTATGAGGTACTCATTTTTATTTTGACAACAGCTAAATAATTCGGTGCTAAAATGTATTAAATGTTATAGCTCTTGAAAAATCGCAGTTCCTTTTAATTACATCACAATAGTTGCGCATTTATAAAATTGAACATGATTAAGGTTAGACAACTTGTACTATTTGTGTTTGACAGTGAGGTTTTTACAATCAGAAATGGCTCATTTTGATGTGAAGTGAGTGCAGTATACATGTGAATATTCAGTTGTTTTTTTCCGTTGTTTCAGATTCAGTGTTCACTTATAGACTTTTATGTTTGCAGCTAAGCAAACTCATGAAAAATGCAATCCCTTAATAGTAATGTTGCAAAAAGTGTTGTATGTTATGTGTTAACTATTTAAAGATGTTTGTTTTAAGATATTTGTAAAGATAAAAATTTAGAATTTTTAAAGGTCTGGTTGTATGCTTTTTGGACACTTCAATGAACTGTTTGTCTCGGCAAAGACGTCGATATTAAGTCTAGTTTCTTGATTAGCCTTCTGTCTCCATCAGGAAATATCAGATCTTGGTCTAATATTCAAAGCTGAAATCACACCCAATACCCTATATAGTGCACTATTTGAGAGTATTTTGTAGTGGATATTATTGAAGGCTCTCATTCAATCATATTATCCTCATGTCATTTCAAACTTGCATGACAGCCTTTCTTCTGTGAAACAAAAGATATTTTGAAAAATGTTGGTACACTGTAAAAAAATGACACAGATATTTACTTTTTTTCATTTAAATTATGGTACTATTTACTTAAAAAAAAAAAAGATTATGGTGACAATATTACACAAAATATTTTTAAAGGGGGTGTGCAACGGTGTTTCATGCATTCTGACTTCTTAATGTTAAACATGCTGTGTTCTCATGCTTGACATGGTCAACTTGTCAAAAAACGAGTTGGACGAATTACGTAGTATTTCTGTTCTCAATACACTCCCCCAAGATTTATATAGGTTTCGGAAAGTTTTTTTCGAACATGAAAAACCGTTACGCAACAACTTTTCTTGGTCCATTACTGGGCAATTCTCTCGGAAAAGCACTCTCACTGCAAGGCGAAAGAAATAGCCTGCCCACGTGTCAACCGACGAGCGATAGGAAGACCCGCTTACCATCAAGATTGGCTGCGCTGTGGGCCTGCATCTGCACAAAGAGTATAGATACCAAGAGGCGAAACTTAATAGAACGTTCCATAGCAATACCAACGCCCTGCGATTTCTACCATTTTGGAGTGAAAACGACTCAGCTTTTTGCTGTTGTGATGGAAAATCAGCTGCTTTGTTAAAAAAAAACATTAAAGCTGAAATTCAACCTGAATGATGATAATACATGATGACAAAAGCCTTGGCCAGAAACTAAGAAACTAAACAGAAACTAAAAGCTGCCAAACCTATGGTAAGGACTGTTAAAAGATGGACCAACGAAACAGATCGGGCCTTACAAGCCTGTTTCGAGTGCACCAATTGGAGTGTTTTTGAAGCTGCTACCAGCGATCTGGACGAGCTCACAGAGACTGTAACATCATACATCAGTTTCTGTGAGGATTTGTGCATTCCTACCAGGACTTCCTTAAAATACAACAATGATAAACCATGGTTCTCAGCAAAACAAGGAGGATGCCTACAGAAAAGGGGACAAAGTCTTGTACAAGCAGGGTAGGAACACATTGACAAAGGAGATCAGAGTGGCTAAGAGAAACTACTCTATAAAGTTGGAAAACCGGTTTTCAGCCAATGACCCTGCTTCTGTGTGGAAAGGCCTTAAAGACATCACCAACTACAAGCCACCATCCCCCAATTTTGCAGGCAATCAACACCTGGTCAATGATCTGAATGACTTTTACTGCAGATTTGAAAATGCTAACTTTACACCTCACACCAACTCTGACATTCTCTCTACACAACACCTATCACCTTCAGTCACCCCACCTCCTGCACTTCAGATCACTGAAGAGGATGTGTGCCGAGTCTTTAGGAAACAAAAGACAAGAAAAGCACCAGGCCCAGATGGTATCTCCCCAGCCTGTCTTAAAAGCTGTGCTATTCAACTGGCCTTCATCTTCTCACAGATCTTCAACAGATCACTGGAACTGTGCACAGTTCCTTCCTGTTTCAAGCGCTCCACCATAATCCCCATCCCAAAGAAACCCAAAATCACAGTACTGAATGACTACAGACCCATCACTCTCACATCTGTGGTCATGAAGTCATTCGAGAGACTGGTACTGGCTTATCTGAAGGACATCACAGAACCCTTTCTGGACCCTTTGCAGTTTGCCTACAGAGCAAACAGGTCTGTTGAGGATGCAGTTAACATGGGGCTGCATTTTGTCCTGAAACATCTGGATAGACCAGGGACCTATGTGAGGATCCTGTTTGTGGACTTCAGCTCTGCTTTCAACACCATCATCCCATCACTGCTCCAGACAAAGTTAACCCAGCTATCTGTTCCTGGCTCTATCTGTCAGTGGATCACCAGCTTTCTGACAGACAGGCAGCAGTTAGTGAGAATGGGGAAACTCACATCCAGCACCCGCACAATCAGCACTGGTGCCCCCCAGGGGTGCATTCTCTCCCCACTGCTCTTCTCCCTGTACACAAATGACTGCACTGCCCAGGACCCTTCTGTCAGACTTCTAAAGTTCGCAGAAGACCATCTGCAAATAAATCATGTAAAATACCTCAATTATTTAAGCAAATGTCACATGATAAACTTGAACAAATCAAGAAGAAATACTAATTTGAGCATTGGAGTTATCTTCTTGATCTTTTTTAACTTCAGTTTAACATTTATTATTGTTAAGAATATATCTGATGTACAAGTACAGTGAGGGAAATAAGTATTTGATCCCCTGCTGATTTTGTAAGTTTGCCTACTTACAAACAAATGAAGGGTCTATAATTTTTATGGTGGGTTTATTTTAACTGATAGACACAGAATATTAAAAAAAATCAGGGGAAAAAAATGTTATATAAAGGTTATAAATTGATTTGCATTTCAGTCAGTGAAATAAGTATTTGATCCCCAAGCAAAACATAACTTTGTACTTTGTGGAGAAACCCTTGTTGGCAAGCACAGAGGTCAGACATTTCTGATAGTTGGTCACCAGGTTTGCACATGTGTCCGGATACATTTAGTCCACTCCTCTGTCAATCTTTAAGGTTTCTTGGCTGTCGTTCAGCAAATTGGAGTTTTAGCCTCCTTCACAGAGGTTCTATAGGACTAGGGTCTAGAGACTGGCTAGGACATTTAATGTGCTTCTCCTTAAGCCACTATTTGGTTGTCTTGGCAATATGTTTTGCGTCTTTGTCATGTTAAAGGCTCATCCATGACCCATCTTCAGTGACCTAGTTAAGGGGAGGAGGTTCTCGTCCAAGATTTTACGGTACATGGGCCCGTCCCTCAGCCCCTCAATGCGGTGAAGTCATCCTGTATACCTGTAGCAGAGAAAAAGCCCTAAAGCAGAATGTTTCCAACACTGTGCTTCTCTGTAGACATGATGTTCTTGGGCTCATAGTCAGCATTTCTCTCCCTCCAAACACAGGAGTCCATTTTGGTCTCACAGCAGTGCCAGCACTTTCGCCAAAGCCTTTTCTGAATCATTTTTATGTTCATTGTCAAACTTAAGACGAGCCAGGCGGGCCTTCTTGGGCAGGAGGACCTTGCGGGTGCTTCAGGATTTCAGTCTACTGTGGCATAGCGTGTTACCAATGTGTTACCAATGTTTTGCTTGCTAACTGTGTTCCCAACTGTCTTGAAATCATTAACAGGCTTCTTCCGTGTAGTTCTGGGCTGATCTTTAACATTTCTCATGATCATCTTTACCCCATTGGGGAAATATTGCAGGGAGCTCCAGAACAAGGGCATTTGATAGTTATTTTGTATATCTTCTATTTCCAAATAATCACACCAACAGTTGTCTCCTTCTCACCAAGCTTCTGTCTGTAGCCTATTCAAGGTTTGTGCAGGTCTCCAATCTTGTCGCTGACATCCTTTAAAACCTATTTGGTCTGGACCATGGTGTTGGAGAGGTTGAACTGGAAGATACAGATTCTGTTGGCAGGCATCTTTTATATACATAACAAGCTGATTTAGGAGTACTTTCTTAAAGTGACAGGACTAATCTGTGGTCCATATAGGCACATAACCAATCTGTGGAGCCAGAATTCTTGCTAGTTGGTAGGGGATCAAATACTTATTTCACTGACTGAAATGCAAATCAATTTATAACCTTTATATAACATTTTTTTCCCCTGATTTTTTTAAATATTCTGTGTCTATCAGTTAAAATAAACCCACCATAAAAATTATAGACCCTTCATTTGTTTGTAAGTAGGCAAACTTACAAAATCAGCAGGGGATCAAATACTTATTTCCCTCACTGTAAGCTGAGAGTTGTCTCACAGTACTGGCATTAGCACCATTACTGTTCACTGAGTAAAAAACACACATCATGAGCTCTCCCATAACCTAAGCACAAGCACCACTCTTCTGAACGATAACCACGAAACTCAAAAATACAAACAGAATCTCTTCTAAATCGTAAAGACAACTGAACAATAAACACTATCAAGTCTTTCATTTAATTGTAAAGCACATAAAATAGCACTTTTTCACAAAAATGACTCTCCTAATGCTGTCTCATGCAAAGCATGCTGGGAACTCTAAATGCACTGCTCAGTTAGTGAAATTAACTAAAATAATTCATGTAGTCCCACCACAAAATAATTAGTAAAGTAATTAAAGTAGTCTTCTATCGTTTATACAACAGTTTGTAAAAACCGCCGCTTGAGGGTGCACGAGCAAAACAACAACAATGCCGTAGCTTGATTACGCTGTGAATGAGCATGGAATGATGGGATCTGTTGTCTTCAACTCCACCGCTGATGGTCATCAATCAGAAGGGAATGAGAAATCATGTTTGCAGATGAGGTAAAGTTTTATAAATGTTGCGAATAATTGTGGTCCATAAATAAATGACTGCTCGAAACAAGCTAGTGGCTTGTTAGACGCTAGAGACTACTTCCGCATTTGTCCACCACACTGTTTTCATGCGGTTTCTACCTCAGTAAAGGCGGTAACAGAGGGGTAACACGGATATGACGCCATTGACAGGCGACTGCACAGCCCCGTCACTGTTTAGAAGGGCGATTTTCTCATGATTTACAAGTAGTTGGAAACATTTGAGATATTGTAATTACTCAGCTGAACAAAATATATAACACTAGCCTAGTGGTTTTTGGATATTTTACTGCAAAATTGTTACTAACTGCACCTTTAAGTGGGTTGAACATGATAAAATTAAGTTTAATTCACCCAAATATTTTTTGCATTTTGATTTCCGAGATATTTTCTATAATTTTAACTTAGATTTTGGTTAAAAAAAAACAAGAACACAATTGTATTAAGTAAAGTTTACTCAATTCATTTCATGAAATCTACTACGACACAGAATCATTTTTTACCAAACACCTTGCCCCCCATTGAAACAATGTCAATGTATTCAAGTGACTTGCTGTAGTAGGAAGGTTTTTTGTTAAATGTATACCTGCCTTTTCCCAATAATATGTACACATAAGATGTACACATCTGCAAAAAACACTTGATTTGCTTTTAAGAGAACCATAAACCAAACCATTATTTAGAGATAAATACAATTATTAGGAATATTATCATCTTTCACACTTGTACAGAGGAGGCCAGAAAACATGACATTTTGTTATGTTATTACCTGAAAACATTTATTTACAGCTTGACTGTCTCTACACCTGCAATCACATACTGTGACAGTGCTCTGAACTGTGAAAATAATTTGCTCGTGTTGTTAAAGGTGCTGTGTGTATTTTTTAGGATGACATATAGACAGAAATGCAATATAATATACAGTAACTGTGTTCAGAGGTGTATAAAGGCCTTAATGAAGCGTTATGTTTTTATTACCTTTGAATGAGCTATTTCTATCTATCTCTGTGATGCAGACACTGTTGTTTAAGACAGTGTAGGTAATCATGTGCTTTCACCCACAGCCTTAGAAAAGGTCTTTTCTAATGACGTATAGTTTGTTACAGTCCCTCAAGTTAATTTACTTATAAGGGCTGTCTATAAAAACATCAGAACGCAAGACATGGGATGGTATGCAGAAAATGTGAATAAACTGCCCCACGTTTAAATTCTGACCACCTTTCAAAACAAAGTGAAGCTTATGGACTTTACAGTAGATTCTGTCATACTATTCTGTGTGTTTGAAAAAAAACATGTTTTTCTCAAGACCCAATTCCTGAACACATTATCAGTGCTGTCAGAACACACTATCAAATGATTATCAGGATAAGTGATAACACACCAGATATCATATTGGCTACCCCATTTTTAAAGCTGTTGTCTCTTGCACTTTAATGTTTCTCAAAGTCAAAGTCTGCTTTATTGCCAATTCTGCCACATGTCCAGCAAGGATATTAAAAAAAGAAAAAGAAGATAGGTAATGGCAGATAGAGTGCAAACCAGTGAAATATACAACAGTGCAGATGTAAGACAGTGCAAAGAGCTTATTAGTCTGTTTAAAGTGACAAAGAGAGCAGGCTTTGTTTAACCTGTCAGAAAAGGTAGTTGAAGAGGGGCAGTCCAATGCTGCATAAAGTGACTAGTGCGGGTCAGTGTATGTTGTGATGGGGGGGTTGGGAGTGGAAGGACCTGCGGATGAGGCCAGAGTTCAGTGGTGCATGGGGCAAGAGAGGGGAGGGGGAAATGGCTCGGGACGGAGTTTAGCTTCCTTACTGCCTGGTGGATGAAGCTCTCCTTTAGTCTGCTGGTCCTGATGGCAGCAGCCTGAAGAAGCTGTGTGTCGGGTGGGTGGGATCGCCTGTAATGCAGATGGCTTTGCGGGTGAGACGGGTTCCCTAAATGTCCTGGGGGGGAGAGAGACACCAATGATCTTCTCAGTTGCTCTCACTATGCGTTGGAGGGTATTGCGGCAGGACGCGCGGCTCCATACCACACAGTGATGCAGCCAGTCAGAAGGCTCTCGATGGTGCCTCTGTAGAATGTGCACATGATGGGGGCTGGGGCTCTGGCTCTTCTCTGTGGAGGAAGTTTCTTCTACAAACCCGATTCCAAAAAAGTTGGGACACTGTACAAATTGTGAATAAAAACAGAATGCAATGATGTGGAAGTTTTAAATTTCAATATTTTATTCAGAATACAACATAGATGACATATCAAATGTTTAAACTTAGAGAATGTATCATTTTAAGGGAAAAATAAGTTGATTTTAAATTTCATGGCATCAACACATCTCAAAAAATTTGGGACAAGGCCATGTTTACCACTGTGTGGCATCCCCTCTTCTTTTTATAACAGTCTGCAAACGTCTGGGGACTGAGGAGACAAGTTGCTCAAGTTTAGGAATAGGAATGTTGTCCCATTCTTGTCTAATACAGGCTTCTAGTTGCTCGACTGTCTTAGGTCTTCTTTTTTCGCATCTTCCTCTTTATGATGCGCCAAATGTTTTCTATGGGTGAAAGATCTGGACTGCAGGCTGGCCATTTCAGTACCCGGATCCTTCTTCTACGCAGCCATGATGTTGTAATTGATGCAGTATGTGGTCTGGCATTGTCATGTTGGAAAATGCAAGGTCTTCCCTGAAAGAGACGACGTCTGGATGGGAGCATATGTTGTTCTAGAACTTGGATATACCTTTCAGCATTGATGGTGCCTTTCCAGATGTGTAAGCTGCCCATGCCACACGCACTCATGCAACCCCATACCATCAGAGATGCAGGCTTCTGAATTGAGCGCTGATAAAAACTTGGGTTGTCCTTGTCCTCTTTAGTCCGGAAGACATGGCGTCCCAGTTTTCCAAAAAGAACTTCAAATTTTGATTCGTCTGACCACAGAACAGTTTTCCACTTTGCCACAGTCCATTTTAAATGAGCCTTGGCCCAGAGAAAACGCCTGCGCTTCTGGATCATGTTTAGATATGGCTTCTTTTTTGACCTATAGAGTTTTAGCCGGCAACGGCGAATGGCACGGTGGATTGTGTTCACCGACAATGTTTTCTGGAAGTATTCCTGAGCCCATGTTGTGATTTCCATTACAGTATCATTCCTGTATGTGATGCAGTGCCGTCTAAGGGCCCGAAGATCACGGGCATCCAGTATGGTTTTCCGGCCTTGACCCTTATGCACAGAGATTGTTCCAGATTCTCTGAATCTTTGGATTATATTATGCACTGTAGATGATGATAACTTCAAACTCTTTGCAATTTTTCTCTGAGAAACTCCTTTCTGATATTGCTCCACTATTTTTCGCCGCAGCTTTGGGGGAATTGGTGATCCTCTGCCCATCTTGACTTCTGAGAGACACTGCCACTCTGAGAGGCTCTTTTTATACCCAATCATGTTGCCAATTGACCTAATAAGTTGCAAATTGGTCCTCCAGCTGTTCCTTATATGTACATTTAACTTTTCCAGCCTCTTATTGCTACCTGTCCCAACTTTTTTGGAATGTGTAGCTCTCATGAAATCCAAAATGAGCCAATATTTGGCATGACATTTCAAAATGTCTCACTTTCAACATTTGATATGTTATCTATATTCTATTGTGAATAAAATATAAGTTTATGAGATTCGTAAATTATTGCATTCCTTTTTTATTCACAATTTGTACAGTGTCCCAACTTTTTTGGAATCGGGTTTGTACATTCATGAAGCCATAAAAACCTTCATGTATTGAAATAATGTAACATCCAGAAAAAAATCAGGACTGCCACCACTAATAATGAACAGTTTCTTGTATTTGATACTTTGGTATTTATTTGGCTACAGCAAAGCACATCTGGGCAACTGTCCACCAATCATTCAGATATGCCTTTTACTTCATTACTAAACTTCAGTTCTTCATGGCCCCCCAGTGGGCTAAAGCTGTTTTGCAAGAGGATACACAAGAACATTCAAAATATTCAATAAAAACATACATTTTACTACAGAACTATTTGTGAACTGTATTGGGTCGATCTTCAGTGTGTAACCAAAAGTGGTAAACAAAAATATAATTAGTTTGGCTTTATACTTGGCATCTCAAGTAGGCCTAATTGCAACAATATAATCCCAATGTCAGATTTTGTTACACATTAATTTTGTAAGATGTTATGTTTTTATAGCAAAAAATGTAAATTGTAATCGTGCACAAGTTCACCTTCCAGAATACAAGCATGCACATGTTTTTGGAATGGGTGCCATTTGCTGAATGAAACATGACAAAATAAAACTTTTTTTTCATCTAAAATGTGTATTGATCTATCTCAGAAAACTCTTTTATTTTCACATAGTTTTTAAATGTAAGATGGGTGTATTTTTGTAACAGGATCGCACTCTTAAAAATAAAGGTGCTTCACGATGCAATAGAAGAACCTTTTTTGTCTAAATGGTTCAAATAAAGATAAAGATCTCCTTTGAGATCCGAAGAACCTTTCTGTTTCACAAAAGATTCTTCAGATTATAAAAAAGGTAAAAAAAAGAGATGGTTCTTTATAGAACCTTTGACTAAATGGTTCTTTGAAGAACCAAAAATGGTTCTTCTATATGGAACCCTTTAAGCACTTTTATTTTTAGAAGTGTGAATGTAACAGGAGTGAGTTTTTAGCATAAAATTAACAAAAACATGAAATAAAGCCACATGGCGAGCATGCTCATAACATGACGATATTGAGCAAATTGTAATAATTTGCCACCCTTTTTTTAAAGATTTAACTTCCAATAAATAATTCAGGTACAAGACGGTATGTTGAGATTGACCCTTTCCAGTTAGCTAAAATATCATAAAAGATAAAAACTTAGAAAATTAACTTGTGTTATTCACCTGTCCCTCAGAAGACCAAGATGATGAAACGTTCTGGTCTAAATTTAGATTCGCTTAATAGGACTAGGTGTTATAATCCCACTATTTCAGAACAGTTTAACTGCCCAATAGGACATTTCCCATGCCCTATGCATGACAGGGGGAGCAGTCAAGAATATGAACAGAGGAAAGGAGGTCGGGTAGGCATCCTCTGTGTTTGGGGGATATATGATTACAGATATACATTGCATATTTACTTACTTTTCCTTGCTCTTGTCCGATCCCACTTTCATCACATCCGTTATCCAGGGTGAAAGATGCCTTTTGGTAAGGTGCTGCTGATAATGCCCTTTGTATGTGTGACGAGGGAGGCGTGACGAGAGCCGTGGGAGGAAGAAGCGAGGCCGGGACGCGATTGATAATGAGTGTCAGCTGGGCGTCATTCCTCCCACGGCTCTCGTCACGCCTCCCTCGTCACAGTATGGTTCCCAATAATGCAACACATCGTCATTTGTGCACCTCAGCCTCATTGGGTGTTTCGGCCTTTCACCACAAGACACCCTCAGCCAAGGGAGGCCCACCGCAGGTTGATCAGACCTGGGTGTGTGTTGCATTGTTACACTGGCAGCCCATATTGCGTCCTCCCGTTTCAACCACAGCCAGTGGCTGCTTCTCTCAGCAACAGTGTCAAGTTCTTTGACTATCATCCGTTGGGCCTGTCATCTGACCCCCACTTCCTTAAGCAGCCTTCTAGTGGAATTGGAAACAAAGCCCCTGCAGCCCACTTCCACCGGGAACACTTTCGCTGTCCAGCCCCGATCTTCAGCCTCAGCTGCCAAGTTGGCATGCCGGAGATTCTTTCTTTCAAATTCTTCAACAATGGCCTCTTCCCAAGGTACAGTCAACTCAACTATGATGACTATCCTACTGGAGCTGGACCACAGAACCATGTCCGGCCACAGGTTGGTCGCTGCGATTACCAAGGGGAAAGTAATTCTGCGGTTTAAATCAACTCGCATTTTCCAATCCCTGGCTATACTCAGCAGACCTGAATCTGGGGATAAGGGCTTGGCCCGCTTTTTCTGCCCCTCCCGAATGAAGGGTTACCAAGTTAGCCTGGGCGTCTTGTGGAACGTTTTCAGGTTTTCAGAGGTGAGGGTGTGTTAGGGTAACAGGACTGCGTATAAAAAGATGGCGACATGACTACAAATGTGTAATATAGCTGAAATATAGATTTTTAATAAAAAAGTTTAAAGCATAGATGAAGGATTTAACCTTCATTTCATGGTAAGCTATAATGATAGAGAGTGGGGACATATGGTATTTATTCAGTGTAATAAGCAGTATGTATTCATTTTTTTGCCTTTGCTCAGGGGCGTAGCCAAAACTTTTTTTTAGAGGTGGCCAGGTAAGACCCAGTGATTTTATTAGAGTGACCAAAAAGTCCTTACAGACAGAAATTCTTTAACTTCTACTCTAATTTACACCAATTCTTCATTACACATAGTTTGCTGGTCATAAACAAACACAAAGAACGTAAAGTAAACAATTTATTTGCAATGCTTTCATGTGCTAACATTATTTTAAAATAATTTGCTAGCTATCATTTGCAGTAAGTTAGTTTTTATAGAAAATAAACATTGCAGTACCCCAACTTAAACTTTTGCGAAAATATAATTAATGAAAGAAATCCAGTTAAACAAGACTGATTTTACTGACCTGGAGCCCGCTGCACCAGCTGTGCATAAGTTACAACTTAGCCTACTGTAGTTTTGACTTAAACGGGCATTAAGTTACAACTTACGCACTACAAAATATTTCTGAGTTGCACCATTTAACTTAGTTGAAGCGAAATGTTAAGTATAAACTAGGGCTGTCAAAATTAACGCGTTAATACACACGTTAGCACAAATTCCTTTTAACGGCACTAATTTTATTAACGTGCGATTAACGCAGCGCACATTTTCTGTTTCACCCTTGGCCTTGCCCGTAGTTTGAGAAAGTAAACGATGCAGCAGCAAACAGAAATGGAGAAATAAATAGGTCTTCTGAACGTAAAATTCATATATAAAACGATGTCTGATGGTTCTGTCGACAAGACTAAAGTGATCTGCATTTATTGTCGATGTGAATTAAGTTATCACCGCAGCACGTCGAGTTTAAAATATCACTTGATGGCGAAGCATACAACTGATGCAGAGAGCTCTCCTCCTCGCGGCAGACCACACTAGATTGTTTTCAGCAGAGACGGATGGACAACTCCACAAGCAACAGACTCACCACATCGATAGCTAAATGGGTGGCTACAGCATGTAGGCCAGTTAATGTAGTGGAGGACGAGGGTCTACTTGAAATTATTCGCAACGATTACACATATGAACTACCTTTGAGAGGCACTGTTACAAGCAAGATTCACGACTCTTACGAAGAGCAGAAAGCGAAAGTCGAGGAGGCGATAAGACAGACAAACACGGTTGCGCTCACCAGAGATTACTGGACTTCCCTCAGTAACCATAGCTACCTGGGGGTCACGGCTCATTATTTTGACACACACTGGAAACTACGGTCGTACGCTTTGACCGTCATGAAGACAGACGAGAGGCACTATGCTGACATTTGCGCTGAGCACTTTCTGCAGGTAGCCAGACAGTGGAATATTGAATTCAAAATTAGCCCACTGACCACCGATAGTGCACGCAACATGATTGCCGCAGCTTCCGTTCGAACATATGCCTTGCATTGCACACAGCCTCCACCGAGCTATCACAGTTGCAAAAATGTAAACATGCTTGTGTAAGTAAATAGCTCAGTGCAAAGAAAGAAGTAATGGGAACCTGTGTTTTTCCAGTTTTTTTCATGCGTTTAATAGACATGTACAAGTTCTTTGAAAAACATCTATGACCTTTGAAACATGTCTAGTCTTCATGCTCTATGTTGAGTATGGTTTCACTAATAATAAACAATATACATTTGCATAAAGCAATATTTGTCCATGCCCATGTTAATTAGAGTATTAAAAACTTGAAAAGTATTCATTTAAGGTACATTTATAACAGAAAAAAATGTGCGATTAATCACATTACAATCATGCGATTAATCGCGATTAAATATTTTAATCGATTGACAGCCCTAGTACAAACTAAATATTTACGGAAGCCTCCTAACGGAATAAGCTCTTGTTTCACTCGACATTCTTCAATGATTTACACACATGATAATGCTGACATTTACAGTCACTTACCTTTTAAAATAGAGAACATTATGTGATGACATTTAATTTTTGACTGCTCTAACACGAACCGTCCTAGCGCGCCTCCGTTTGTGTATATCTGCCTGTGTTGTGCACGTCAAAATGAAATAATCTTCTTTTTATTTAATTGGCGGTTGGCAGTAAAATGAAATCACCCATATTGCATGCCATTTATTATTGCATTAAGTAGGCAGTATTGTTTTAAACAGCATTTGTTTATTAATCTACTTTTAAATATGTTATTCACGAAAGGTAGTATTCTATATACTGTTTTTACCGTTATTATGTGAAGTAAAATAAGTTTAAATCAAAAATGTTTTGAAATTCACAACATTTCAACACAACTTTTTCTCACAAATTTATTCTATTGGACTGAACGTCATATTATGCGACTACGCGTTACTTTACGGAGAGCTTACAAATTAGCTACGTTCTGCCTTAAGACCAAATGGTGCAACCGAATAACATACAGATTTAGTTACAAACTAGCTAGTAGTAGTTACTAAGCCTCTAGTGTGGACTATACGTTCATGTTTAAGAAAGAACTTACGAATGGCTGGTGCAACCCTACCCTGATCCTTCTGCTCGCGATGAACTTCCATGGTACACAGACAGTACACTGTCACGAAGCGAAGAGGTTAGCAGCTGTTCAGCTAATAGCTCTCAGACTGTTTGCGTCAGTGCGTCAGCGTATGACATCATATCGGGTGAAGAATCGAGGCGCCGGGTCGCTGGATGCTCGGGTGGCAGGCGAGGATCCGGGGCACATCGAATTAATTAACATCGAATGACGATCGCACACGGGGAAAAGAAACTAGGAGGCATAAATAGGTTGAAGTAAACGAGAACCAGGTGAGAGAAATAAGCATTAATTATGGGGAATGAGTGAAGAGTCGAGAAGGGCGGGACACATACACACAGACAATGAGCGTGTGGCGGCAATCAAAACAAAGCCACAGACACAGTGAGGGAAAGGCAGGCGGTTAACCCCGAGACCCAACAGCCATCCATCATTCAGGGGTAGCCGTGGCCACCATGTAGCTACGCCCCTGCTTTTGCTTGAAGGGGCGATGAATTAAGACCTTTTGTTGTATAAGAGGGAATCGTATTCAAGCGAACATCCTGTAAGTGTCAGAACTGAAAACACCCTTGTTACTGAAATTACAACTGTTATTGACACGAGGCCCAGCGAACAGCAGGTCCTGGAATTGCACCTATCTGTCATAGATAGGTTGAACACAGCCTCCACAGAAAAATATCAACGACTACTTCTAGCCCCGCCCACTGGTTCGCGAATGACTTTAGCCACACATAGTACACACACTCCCGCATTTGTGATGATTGACAAACTGGTAACCATAGCGACATATTTTTAAGCTAAACATTCGTTTTTTTCCGTCAGTTTAAACTAAACCGCTGTTTATGCTCGGAAGGCTACATCACACAACGCTCTTTTGCTGTGTTGCCATGTTTGTTATTAATAAGCGCTTTTATGCTTGTTGTTTGGTCTTAGATCAAAAAGCCTCGGCACTTAGGTCTTAATAAATGGTCTGTTGCAGATTTCAAGAATTTTTGGTCTTAGAAAATATATAAACAATTTGCATTTTAAGGTTTGTTTTTGTCTGGTCTTTATTTGCTTATTTTTTCTGTGACGATCTAGCAACCCTGTCACTTTAGTGAAGGGCCCTCGAGAGCGGCTAGCCCCGTGTCATATGTGCAAAAGTGAGGATTTTCTTTCACTGTTATTTTTATTTAGAGCTACCAAGCAACAAACACGCAACATTGTGCAGCGCCTGGTTGTGGAAGAACACAATCGCTTCCGTCGGATTCTGATATTAGGAATGCGTGGTTTATTTTTAAGTACGTTCCTGCTCACGTGGGTGAAACATTGAGCGTTTGTTCGCTTCATTTCACCGTGGATTCCTTTGTGAACAAGGCACTAGATTTGCGGAGATACTCAAATTAAAAAGCAGTGCTGTGCTGTCAATATTGGATCCAACAGGAATATGGCGTTATTTTAATGACAAATGTTGCGAGCACATTATTACAAGGCGAGAGCGCATTCTAGTAATAGGAGCGCACGAATCTCTCCGCTCGCACACCGATTTCCTTTGCTCATGCACAAAACTGGACGTGCGCTTTCAATTATATGCTGCTCTCTTATGAATTTTCTCTCCTCTCGCTCAGTGAGCGTGTGCGCACTCAAAATGCACGCCGTGCGTCCACGAATCCTTTGGTACTCTTGCTCTCGAGAGGTCCTCCTGTGTGTTCCAGGCATTATAGGCTGTCTAAAGTAGTCAACCAATCAGGGATGGGCTTCCACGGCAGGCCAATGAAAATGCGACCTCTTAACTATCACTTTCAACTAAGTCACTTTCAACCAATAAGATGCCATGTAAGAGGTCGCGTTTTCATTGGCCCGCCATGGAAGCCTGTCCCTGATTGGTTGACTACTTTTGACAGCCTATAATGCCTGGAACACACAGGAGGACCTCTCGAGAGCAAGAGTACCAAAGGATTCGTGGACGCACGGCACGCATTTTGAGTGCGCACACGCTCACTGAGCGAGAGGAGAGAAAATTCATAAGAGAGCAGCGTATAATTGAAAGCGCGCGTCCAGTTTTGTGCAAGAGCAAAGGAAATCGGCGTGTGAGCAGAGAGATTTCCGCGCTCGTATTACAAGAATGCGCTCTCGCCTTGTAATAATGCGCTCGCGACATTTGTCATTAAAATAACGCCATACAGGAATGGCGCAGCAATCTTATGTGAGTAAAATATTGTGGCGAGCCGAGAAAATCTGCACGGTCACATTTGTGAGAAAATCTGGACGTCACATTTGTGAGAAAATCTGCACGGTCACATTTGTGAGAAAATCTGCACGGTCACATTTGTGAGAAAATCTGGACGGTCACATTTGTGAGAAAATCAAGCTGAGAGAATCTCATAAAAAGGTGAGACTTAAACACAGTACATTTATATGTTACTCCTTCGCATTTCCTCTCGAATTGCATTATGTATTTGTAAAACGCTTTCTGTTTGTTTCAGAGTTTAGTTTCTTTTGCAAAAAAGGTTGCGTTTGTTTGCAAAACGCTGGATTTGTTTGTTAAGTTTAGGCACAATTTTCGCTCCATACCCAAAGCCAGGAGAGCGTCGCCATGGAAACCACTCGTCTGCTCACAATCACGAGCTGAGCGACGGCAGCTGGTCTCAATCAACAGCGGCTCATATAAGCAGCTCAGGAAAAGAAAAAGGGGAGTATCATCTCCGAATGACTGAACGCAGTAACGGTGGTCTTTGCTATTCCTTGCAGAGACCAGCAACTAACCCTCAACTCCCACCACTGAGCACGACGCATACACTCTCACGAGGACACCCAAGAATCACAGACAACAAGCACCATTCATTCATTCATTCATTCATTCACTTGTCAATAAACCATCTTCCGCAGAAAAGTTGTTGAAACCTTACCTTTGTGTTCGTATTCTCACTCCACCCGTGACAATATATTTCCACTATGCGTCACTATTGCTTTGTTAGAGAACGCTTGATGTGTCCTGATAATGTGTAACCTAACGTTACGTGTTTTATCAAATTCACAGAAGGCTCCAACTAAGTTTACTACGCAAACTGCTATCCAATCATAGCAGTGGGCGTTTACTTACAAGTCTTCAATGCGGCACGTCCATTAAAACAAAGCGTTTGACAAGACGGTCTCAAAACCCGGGTAGAAAATAGCCTATTACTTATTGATTTTGATGTTTTCGAATGTAAAAACCACGCGAACGTCGTAAGTAGACCTCAGACAAAAGTATAAAATAATAAAAACGGCCAGTTCAGGACACCTTTAATGTGCAGGGCACTTTGCTTTAATAATAAAATGTATTTTTAAGTTAATATTTACTGTATGCATTTTATGCATATAATGGCCTGGGGACAGAAATGTCACCCATTTGATAGAATGACCCATATTTGCTCTTGGTCTATGAAAAATAATGTAACTTTTTTACTTGAGTTTCACCTGGGACAGACCACTATGAGTGAACCAGCTCAAGGTTAGTCTAGTGCAGGGGTCACAAAATAGCGGACTCCGGTCAGGATGCGGACCGCGAGATGCGTCCGTCCGGACCTCAAAGCCTTTTGATATAATAAATAAATGAACGCCTAACATTATTTTATAATGCAATCAAATTTATACCAGGCACATCAAGGTCCGCTCAGTAGCAGTTTGGGTCCTACGGCGCCACGGACAGTTAACATTATATGCGTGTGGCTACCCACAATGCGCACTGTTGCCACGTTCAGACGTCGACGTCTCGACGAGAGCCGGGACAGACTCGCTGCACAGCGCGCAGACAGATGTAACTGTCAGTGACTGAAAAACAATGTCCTTTTCAAAAGTTAGAAAAGTTGACGCTGAAAACCATGTTTTCCGAGTTGAATGGGTCGAGAGATTTGCATTTATTCTTCCTGCATCGAGATGCACGAGACCGGTTTGTCTCATTTGCTCGGAGTCTGTCGCGGTTGTCAAAAGTGGAAACCTTAAACGGCATTATGAAATTAGACAGAGACACTTTGAAGAAACTTACAAGCAGCAGTCCGAGGTAAGGACACGGAAAATATATGAGCTCAAAGCCCAGTAGTAGCGATCTACATGGGTCCTCCCTCACTCACTTACCGCCCAACAACGAGCGAATGTTCGGCTAAGAATACAGTGGATCTTAGGAAAACATAACAAGCCCTTTACTGATGGTAAAATAGTAAAAGAGTGAATGGAGCCTGCGTGTGAAACACTTTTAGAAGGAAAATAAAGACATGAACTAAAAGAAAATATTAAACTAACCCCCATTTCAGCTGCAACAGCCACAAGAAGAACTCAAATGTTATCAGATGATGATCAGTCGCAACTTGATGTTGCTATTTGTTCATCTCAGTTCAGCAGAAAACAACACTTTAGTTTTCTTTTAAAGTTGATAATGTTGGAATGAATGTATGTTCAATTCAGGAGTAGAGATTATGGCATTTTGCACATTTTCCTTCATTATATTGTTGTCAGACATTGTTATGCCGTTGTATAGATATGAAAAGACATGTTTATTTCTTTGGTCTGCCAAAAACCATCAATTCATGATTTTAGGTATTTAATTGTCCGTACCTCGACTGGCAAGGAGGGTTTGTTTACTGGACCTCAAGCAATTTTAGTTGAAGACTCCTGGTCTAGTGCCATTAATAAATTGTCATTATTATATTTGGTCTGATAGATGATTTACATTTTATTCTTCAACTGAATATTAGTGCATATTTTTTTTACCTTGCAGAACAAAAACATGCAAATACTTTAAGATTAATTTGTTTTAAATGTAGCTTGTTTTTCATTTTAATGGGGTCATGACATTTAAGATCAAATTTAAGGCAAAGGTAATTATAGCACAAAATGAATTATTAGACTCAGATTACTAACAAATGTGAAGTTCCTTGTGTGATTCTATAATGCCTGCAGAAGTTTAGTTGCATTAAGTTCCAAATCACAAATGTGTTTCTTAGCACATCTGTCTCATGTTTATCATTGTCTGCCTGAGGGCATGTGTCGCAGAACTGTGGTGCCCTCTTGTGGTTCATGAATGATACAGCACAGATCCGATTTAAACTAAAGCGTTTCTCCACCAGGGGCGTCAGCAAACTTCCACAAGAACCTCAAGGTTACTTAAAATAATTTAAAACAACACAACCATTAAAAATAAATAAATAAATGGAATAAGCAAAAAAAAACTTCAAATCATTTCTCAGTGTTTTAATTATTTTCATAAAATTGATAGGAATTGTGAGTGGGGAAGCTATTAATTATTGTTGTGGACATGGTTTTGAAGTCACAGGTTGACATCCATTGAGCCTTACTATATTATACAGCAGACCTCTTCATATGACGTAAACAACGCTGGTCCAGACGAACTTCCTGTTTCAGTTCTTTAACACTACATTTAATAACAAAATGTTTTTTTTAATCTTTAAGATTTAATTATATATTCAAGATAAAATACAACAAAAAAAAAACTTCTGTAGACTTCTAAAGACTTCTGGACCAGTGTGTACATCTTGCAAAGTGGTCTATAACACTCCCTCTTGTGATAATATCACTAAAACTACCCCAATTCTCTATTCACTCCATTGGCTTCCAGTTTCGTTCAGAGTTGATTTTAAAATGGTATTATTTGTTTTTAAAGCTCTTAATGGCCTCGCTTTACTTTATTTGACTGAGATGCTGGCTCTTCGTCCGCCAAATAGGGCCTTGAGGTCAACAAATCAACTTTTGCTGGAAGTCCTGAGGACAAGTGAAGTTATAAACATTGGGGTAATCGTGCCTTTTCTGTGGCTGGAACAGGCTTCCCCCCCGATATCCGCACCATTACAGGGCCTTTTTAAAACTAGGCTTAAAACTTATATATTCAGATTGGCTTTTATACCTAGTAATGTTGTGATATTTCTGTATCTATTTTATTGTTTTCTAGTCTTATTTATTTTGTTGTATTTTTGTACTTTTGTCTATATTGTTTTGTTTTGCTCTTATTGGAAAGCACTTTGAGTGTTGTAAAGGGCTTTATTAATAAATGTTGATTGATTTAATATAAAATTCAAGATGTAACTCAAGAAAGTCCTCCAAAGTGTACTGGCTTGACAAGCAGACACGGCAATGAAACATTTCCTAGTGAAGCAGACAACAGAAGAACCCATCCCTTTTGCTTATTCATTTACAGCCTCACATCACAGAAATGATGTTACTTACTTAAAATCATTGCGGCATCATCAGACATCTCTAATCAAGCCACATTTACTAAGAGCAGGCAGAAACCTTTGTTTTTGTGCTAAAATACAACTGAATGAAGTGCAGGAGATTGTGAGACATGAGAGAGATGAAATCAATATATAGTCTGAAGGAACTACAGTATATGGGCCATTCTACAGAATTTGTGCTGTCCCCCATAAATAAAAACACATTTAAAAAAGCATTCAAGTATTAAAGATCCTTCTATCATCTATTGAAACTAATATATATATTATCAGTAAGCTTAATATATATACATTTATAATTTATTTGGTACTTTCAATTGGGAGATGGGTGTCCCAAACCCCTACATTTCAACTTATGAAAATTATATTTAAAACGTGTTTGCTTTTTTCCATTGTTATTAATATATATATATATATATATATATGATGTTTTTAAAAAAGTGATGTTCAACATTTTTTTATTTTATATATTATTTTATATGATTAAACTTTATGTAAAAAAAGTGTCCCAGATTTTCATGTCACTACCAAAACAGTGTATGTTTTAGTCCATTGGCTGAGACTGATTTTAGCCACACCCCTACATCTTTTATCAAGAATTATTACTGTGTCCCTCTCTCTAATAGCTACATGTTGAGTAGATCGGTCTTATCATTTTGAAGTAAATGAACTTTAAGTAACGTCACTACCAAACATATTTTTTCTGCAATTAAGCAAACTTTTTTGGGTGTTATTCCATAACATTTAGTTTCACTACCAAAACAGTCATGACCGAAACGTATCACTTGGTATCATTGTTTCAGTAGTGACAATATGGAACACTTAATCCTTTATTTGGGGAAATAAACAAAACTCCGTAGTTATGCAAATCATTAATATTTTAGTAGTGACATAGTAGCCTATGTGAGCTGTAGGTTTTCTATTAGATATTTACTGTCAGATGTGTGTCTGCTATATGTGCTGGATGCGTATGTGCAACATTAGTTTTTTGTATTAACATAAAATTAAATATTGTGATATACCAAAACATTACCATCGCTACTGAAAATGTGTGTGTCACGACTGAAACATGGGATTTTTTGTCAAAAATAAAGTATATTAAACTATCAACTAAGATGTTATGATAGTGTTTGGTTCAATCTATATAAACTAATGAATCCTTATCTTTGAAATCAGTATGATCAATTATATGCCTTTTACAAAGAATGATTGGATTCAAAATGCAACAAATCTCATATATTACACTTTAAACATTGTTAAAATTGTAACTGTTATTGATGTACATGTGAAAACATTTTTTAAAATAGAAAAAAAATATATAATCCTTCTTATTAAATTATATATT
Organism: Triplophysa rosa; assembly: GCF_024868665.1. Classification (NCBI taxonomy): domain Eukaryota; kingdom Metazoa; phylum Chordata; class Actinopteri; order Cypriniformes; family Nemacheilidae; genus Triplophysa; species Triplophysa rosa. Next base: position 8,357,298 of record NC_079904.1, on the reverse strand, counting down.
ATTGTGTTTCTGATGTGACCAAATTTGGAAAAAATATTTCAAAACTTTCTAAAATTACAATATGAAAATTAACTGCACAATTAATAGAAATGTGTACCTTTGGTATTATACAATTTGCATCAATTTTTTTTCCAAGATGTTTCCAACTCTGATTTTGCACCAATTCTGTAGAATGGCCCATAGACTGTTTAACCCTTGTGTGGTGTTTAGGTCTGTGGGACCCGTTTTGTCTACATAAAATGTCTAATATAAACATCTGTAAACTATTTTGCTTTGAGTGTATTGATTTAAATCAGTTGTTCTCAATTTTATTTGTTACACCGTATCTACACCAGATGCGGCGCGGCGTGGCGTGATGCGACGCGACAAGAGACAATAGAATGCTTTAGAACCCATTATAATTTAAAATTTAGTCCACTTCGGACGTGGCGCGGTGCGGCTCGACAGTCCCATTATAACAAGCCGCGCGTCGCATCGCGCCACGTCCGGTAGACACAGTGTTACGCCCCCTTTGTGTAGGGTGCATCACTATCTGGCCCACCCAAATAAAGACTTATGAACTTAAAATTTGAATTAAAAAAACATATACGATTATACAATTTCTATATTCCATAAAATGCCACAAAACTGTGGCCCCCCTGGATCAATGTTGGGGCCCCACGGGGATCACGGCCCCTAGTTTGAGAACAACTTATTTAAATAATGTTGGGTAATGCTTTGGGTCCACTAGACCTGTGAACATCGGCAAAATAACAAAAACATAAACACCACACAAGTGTTCAAGTCTATTCAATCATCTTTAATAATAATGTAATGTCAATCTGGGGTCATTTTTTATCAAATGTTGAACATTGTTGTTGGTTATTATTATGGGTTAATTAATCAGCATGTAATGTAGAAACAGATTGACAGCCATGGGTTGTCACCATGATTTAACCCAACATTGAAATTTGGTTCTGTGCTCATTAGGAAAGACCATGACTCTTTAAATACATTTGTTCATTTTTTTTCTCCTTCTTGTGAAGTGTGTAAGAAATGTCCCGTCTTACACAAAACATTTGTCCTCCTTTCACAGCAGATGGGAAATGAGCATAGTGAAGATCACACAAATACAGACTCCCGTCGCCATGACGATTAAATCTGCTGTTTCCTGCAGTGAGCGGCTGATGTGCGCTGCCCGACTCCTTTCACCGTACCGCTGTTGTGTGTGTTGCTGATGTGCGCTGGAATCCAGCTGACTGCTGTGTGTCTCCCGTGAGGGATCACGCTGGATCTCTGATGACTGATTGGTTGAATGAGACACGGCAGAGTAACATGCTGTGAAAGGAAAATAACAAATTATAAACAAAAAATCATAAGTGAATGAATTAATGAAATAGAAAACACAAACAAATTATCAATAACACATAAAATTGCTATTAAACACGGATTTCACATGGAAAGAAGTCAGCCGATCATGAAAGAGGTGATTACACCATTACTCAACCGTTTAGGGCAGTGGTTCTCAGACTGGGGGCCCAAGATGGATCCAGGGGGCCACAGATTTTGTAAAATATATAAATTTATCATCAATTGTATGCAATCAAACATCAGAAAAATAAGATCACCAACCAAAAGAATTGATGTTCCAGTATTGTATAACTGAATATGTTTTGGTTTAATTAAAGTTCTAAGTTTAAGTTTATAAGTCTTTATTTGGGGGGCCGCAAAGCGATGCACTCTGTACAAAAGGGGCCTTACAACAAAAAGTTTAAGAACCACTGGTTTAGGGTCACTTACTCGTTCTTTATTCATATGTTTGTCACATTTAAGAATAATTGTAAGATCATCAAAATGAAACAACCAGACTTCTGGGAAATGTGTGAAATGATGTAATCTGATTTATGGTCATAGTAGATGAGGTGAATGTTTTTTTTACCCAGAAGACATTGCAACAGTGTGGTAAACACAAAAACTGTGAGAATGGCGATGGTCCCACAGGCCAGCGGCAGCTGAATGGAGCTGTGAGTGAAGTCTCCCCACGCTCGCATCACTTCCACCCTCCACAGGACTAAAGAACATGGAGTCACGGCATCGTCCCACTCTTCTAATTCCCGGCATCTACAGGTGAAACAGACACAGAGTTAAAGACCAAAACAGCACAGACCGCTGAAAGATAATGCAGTAAGTCCTTTTTTTAACTGGGGTAAAGTAACTTCAGCACGCACAAACATACAGTACAATACACATGTACACATACACTGCTTTGCATTATTCACTGAAGATGTTTTGCATTGTTCAGAGCAAACACAGCAAACAAACTAACAAGCAAATGATCTAGAAGATGCAGTACTGAACACACAGACCTGGACAAGAGCTTCCTAAACAAAGCGTGGCTGCTTCTGTCTTCTAAGGAGATTTCCATTTGATCCAGAATGTTCTTCGGAACATCATGGCCCTCTTCAATCAACATGACCAGATTAAACAGACCCTGATTCAAACAGAAATGACTTTGTGAATTACATATGAAATAGAAACTCTTTTTATTTAGCTAACATTAGCGTGCTCAACAGGAAATGTTAATCAAACAGGTTATTCAACATGTTTCTGTTTATATAAAGGCATTTTATAACTACTGATTTTTTATTTCTTTGCTATCTATATTTAACAGTTTTGTTTATGTCATAGTAACCTATGAAGACTTTTTTGCCTTAATAACATTTGAACGTCAATGATATTAAACTGTTTAAAAAAATCTAGCTATATTTGTGTAACTTCATTTTATAAGCTTTGTGAAACACAACTAGATTTTTTTGTGAAGTCGGTTTAATATATTTTAAGTACAAACGACCAAAGACAATTTAATTTAACTTGGTCCCAGTGAATAAAAACATAACAATTCCTATTTTTTATATGGAATATTGCAGTGTTTGTTATAAATAGCTCATCAGTGTGGGTGAAAATCTGAAAATGCACTTCGGCCCTCTAGTGGCAATACATCTCCGATGACATCAGTTAGACGGTTTGGGCAGGGCATCTGTTAACTCTTCCCCTCAAACTGTCAGTCTGCTACCAGTTTCCTTTCAAAATGCAATGCCTGTTTTTTAGACAGATTTAACTGCAACAACATAAACAAACATTATTTGGCCCAAACTTAACTTTTGGTAGACCTCTACATATTTTGTGTTTAGCCTATAAGTTGTGGTTAGCTTATTAAAATAAATGAAACTAATCAATGCAACTAATGAAATGCATTATTTAACAATAATACATTTTATACGAGAAACTCTTTTTCATTATTTGTTTGTTTTTTATTCTTTTAGTTTTCTCTTTTTGAGAAGATCTTCAAAGTTTACAACATGATGACTCCGCGTCTGATCTGTGCTCAAAATATAACCGTAAATTGAAATCGCCATTAAAATTGTTTTATGTTATATACAATTTTATGTATGCCTTCATTATGTTGAAGTTGGAATGGACTAAATAGCTAATTATTTCACGAGCTAAAAGGTAGAAAATATATAAAAATGTTTATTTCCGTTATTATACCCCAGTTTTACACTACCTTTCAGTGATGTCCCACATTGTCCCAAACAAACGGATTACCTGTCCCAAATTTGATTTGTTGGGTGGTGGTGACCCTAGTGTCCGACGAAAGCGTCTATACATCCAATCAATTCGCAATGGAAAACAAACCCCCCCCAAAATTCCCATTCGATATTCTGGTTCATTCCGAAATGCGCCAGAATACAGATGTAATGAGTGTAATTTTTCATTCACGGGGACTTTCACATTTTAAAGCAGCTTTTGAAATGTTCGATTTGTGAGGAACACGTGCTGTGCTTCCCATCCCATATGCGACCCCTTTAGTGAGGTGTGTGTACCTGAGGACTGCCGTGCACCGCTGCTACCCCATACATGTTCATGGCCTTCGTCATATCAGCCATATCAATGTAATAATCGCCCATCCTCAACAAACCTGTGTGGAGAAACATAGCTTTTCTATATTTCTATTGTTTATATTACACAATAGGTTACTAGCATCAAAATTTCAGTGAATGTTATTATTCTGCATACTATGGATACAAAGAAAGGCAATCTTAAAAGGAGTTAACATGGTCACCTTCACAAATTTACTTACATTTGATTATTGACCTAAATTCTTGTTTGTTTTGATAATGATGTTTCCATGTTAAAAATGAAAAAGAACCAAATAAAATAAAGCCAAAACAGAAATGAATAGATGAATGCTATATTGTCAGTGCAGTATTTATAAGACTCACCAGATTCCTGAGGCATGTAATTGTGTGTTGAGTAATTGTAATATCTCCACTGACAGGCCGAACTGTGATTTAACACCTATACAAACAGACGAATGATGTAAAAACATGAACACAGAATGAAACTGTCTGAAACTGTTGGGTTGACATGAGAGATGTTCACTTCACACAGATGAGCGGCATTGTGCTGTGCCACACCGAGACCTGTTTCAGCTAACATGGCATATTTCACCAACGCTTCATCCCTTTGAAAGACAACACAAAGGCACAGGAATAGTGTTAAAAGAAATAAAGACAAAAGTCAAAAAGCACTTAAGTCGAGTAACAATGACTGTTCTTGTTTTTCTCACCATGATCCTCTTTGATACGTTTGGAGAGCTTCTTTAACCATGATGCCCAAGTGTCCATTTAACTCACTGACTCGCTTCAGTAGCCTTAACAAACAGAAAAAAGTAACAAATAAAACACGAGAAACACAAAACCATCCATTAGGTAAAGAAAAAATGTCATCAGATGTGTAGATGATCAAATAAGATGAGGACATACAGAACGGCTTTCTCTTCATCTCTGTTCACTCCTCGTATGGTTCCAGTGGAGAGAAACGCTGCAGACTCCACAGCTCCTTCCACGTGACCCAACTGAGCCGCACGCAGAAAACACTGCATCGCTGCTGTCTGAAAAAAACATTGCGCTCAATAAAACATTTGTTTTGTGATAATTGTTGGTTAAATTACTTAAATTGCTATTTATTACTATTTATATCATCGTTGTATTTAAATAATTACACTGTTGAAAATAAATAATTGACCACATATACCTTAAAATGTTTAAGTCTGTCAATATTTACATAAATGAAACATCACCTCTAGAAAGCTGTAAACATAACATAAATTATATATATATACAGTATATATATATATATGTACATATATACAGTATATATATATGTGTGTATAGTGACAGATTGACAGATCATGTTCCATGTAAGACAGAAAGTTATAAGAGTTTGGGACACCATGAGGGTGAATAAAACATTTTCGTTTCGTTCGCTGACCTCATTCTTGTGTGGGTTATCAGGGTTTTCACCGTTCAGATGGTAGATGCCCACATTGAAGAGCCCATCACGACTGCCATTCTGAGCCGCCAGCTCAAAATATCGCATCGCACGTCTTTTGTCCTTTTTGATTGTACTGTAGTACCACCCGAGTCCATTCAGAGCTTCTGCAGAACCCTGAGAGAACCAGACACTCACTACTAAATCTCTGACATTTCTATACACACGCAGACGTACATGCTCACGTATGAGCTCACCATGTCTGCAGCTTTCTCCAAGAGCTCAAGGCCAAGCGTTTGGTTCTTCTGTAGCCCTGTTCCCTGTTACAGCACAAACCAAAACATTATTTTATATGTGAAGAGATGTTAAAAATCCAGAGATGCAAAATTGTACATATATTTTCCTAATCTCATACCGGCTGCTTTTCATACAAACCAAGCATGTAGGCGTGTAATGCAAATGCAGAAAAAATATCACTTTGCAGATTTCCATGCCGATTCTGATTACCTTCAGAAGGAGAATGGCGTAGTCGTACATGGCTGTGGGATCGGCCATCTGCAGGGCGCTCCTGGCGTACCACATCACCGCTGCTCGGATGTCTTTTTCCACCCCGTTACTGCCCCACAGAAGAATCTTGGCCAGTGATTTCTACAACACAACAGCCCACATAATAGAGGTCAATGGTGGTCAATGCTCTTCCGTTATCATTGCTCTTCAAACCACTGTTGTTCTCTGCAGAATAATGAAAGTCATACAGGGTTTCAATAAAAAGTGGGTAGATAAATGATGATAGAAGTTTTTAGGTGAACTATCCAATTAAATGCTCATCTCGTAAAAATCCTTTTTTGTCCTTAGTTCAGCCCAGCGGTGAATTTTCATCAAATTTCAGTTGACATAATCTGACAGAATGAAACCATTTCCGATTTCTTATCAACCACAAAACACCACCCTGAAAACAAGCCACGACTCCCCAGCCACATGATCTGAAAGATAATGTGAATAAAGGTGAAAGTACAGTATACCTGTGATTCTACATCTCCTCTCTCAGCCTGGTATTTCAAAAACTGCACAACATCACCCGATTCACCTGTTTGAGTCTGGAGCTCCTCAGCGTTGTTTAAGTGAACATGTTCTGTGATTGTTTGCTACAGAGAATACACACATTCAGACAAAACGTTTTGTCATTTCAAACTGGATTTTACTGTCACCACATTCATTCTTTCTGAATGATACATAATTACAGCGTCTGACAAACCTGTATGACTTTCTTTCTTCTGCAGAACACAAAAGATGATATTAAAAAAAAAACGTTGGAAATCAAACAACATTGAACCCTATTGCCTTCAAAACCACTGAAACATTTCTCAAAATTTCTTGTTTTGTGCTCCACAGAGGACAGAGTCACATACCGGATTTGAATGACATGAGTGTAAATAAATGATGACAGAATCCCTTTTAGTCTTTAAAAATAATTTGAGCTGTAGTCCCTACAAACTTAAAATGAATGAAATGACATTTGTTAATATTCTTCGATATATTTTGTGCTCCACAGAAGTAAGTCATATAAGTTAGGAACAACATGAGCGTGAATGAATAATGACAGAAATTTTATTTTATATAGACGGTTTTAGCAGCAACAACATAAACAAACGTTATGTGGCCCAACTTAACTTAAATGTTTCAATTCAGAAATTGAAAACATGCTTATCATAAAAATGGGTTTTGTATGAAATACATGTTTATATAAATTAATCAATCAATTAATTACACAGGTCATTCTTGTTCAATATGTCTCTAATAGTGACATTAAAAAAAATACTAAAACTTCATTAAACTTCATTAAAATTTAAAAGATCATATAAATGAATAGATTGTGATTGTCTGCTTATGAATGTGAACTCACTCACCCCGGAGTCATGTAATTGATCAAGGTCGAGGCTGGTCTGTCTGCCTATGTTGGCATAGTAGCCGTTGGCTGTATTTTGGTCTTTAGGGAATCCATCAAGACCCTGCATGTGCTTGTATCCCAAATGCATGAGAGAGAGGCGGTCATCAGAGACCCCACCTATCAGACTATAAACATGGCCCTGAGAAAGAAAGAAATCAACAGTTTTACTTCAAACCTCAGTTTTACCTCAGCATGTGTTTATAGCATCTGTATGTGAGATGGTTTCAGTTGTAGAGATTCTGGTGTGTTGATTGTTAACTGATTTATTTTAAAGCACCAATACTTTTTAAAAATCGCAATAAAAAACATTGTTCTGTTTCATGTATGTAGATAATAGATACATGTATATAGATAACTGTAATGTAAAATGTGTGTAAGATTCCAACTGGGTATTGGTTAACACAGGCAAAGTACAAAACCAAAATCAACTTTCAAGTTCAGATGTTTGTTGTTCATACCTGTGCCAGGTCCACAGGGATGCCCAGGCCAGCCAGATGTATGGTGGCAAGCAGAAGAGAGGAGTGGTGGTTACCCCAGCAGGAGGACATCTCGAGTAACTCTATAACACCAGACATGAGCTCTTGGTCTTCTGCTTTAGATATTGTCTTCAACATATCCTGGAAAATCACCCAGCTCAGAGCCTTCAAATGCTTATTGCTGTTCGGTGGACCTGTGGGGGGGACAAAAAGACCCACTGGGTTATTCTTACCATGAAGGACCACAGGCATCTTTATTTTTTAAGACTTACAAAAGTGACACCGCAAGAGCAGTGGGCACCTGTTAAGATTCGCTGGTTGTCCGTCAGAAGCCTCAGGGTGCTGTTGAATCTTGTCTGCTGGTCCCAAGACCAAGTCTGTGGGCATTCTCTACGACCAAACCACTTTGTCATAGCCACATAATAAGACTCACAAACCCCTGATCAACAAAAATACAAATTCTTTCAAAGAACAGTTCAGTCGAAAGTTTTATTTCCTACTCTGTATTTTGCCATTCACTTAAAATAAGTGGAAGATTTAGGCACATCACCAGATTTGATATCATGGTAAACAGCAAACAAATGAGATTTATGCGCTATGGTGGATGAATAGATTTTTTATGAAAAACTGTATCAATTTCAGTCTGCGCCTCACACAAACCTATTACATGATTTCAGAAGAGATGGAATATAGAGAACAATTTAAGATGCTTTCTTGAGTCTGCTGCTGCTGCTTCTCAGATGTAATCTCTCATTTCATTTCATTCAAATTAAATTTATTTATATAGCGACTCCCACAATTTGCATTGTTACAAAGCAGCTGTCCAGAACACACATTGTAGAGCAATTGCAAATCTTTTATAATATGTATATTAGTGATAGTATCTTCATATATTCAGTAAATGCCTGCAGGATTATAAATGTGTCTCAAGTCTATCCTTTAAAATGTAAGAAGTAGACATCTCAAAGCACGATGTCCCGAACTGTGCTCAGATTTGCCAAAATACCAAAGTCTGCAATAAAAAAATCGTCTTCTCAATTATTTCTCATTATATTCTCCCAAGACCAGATCTTTGTTATTCTCATTATTTTTTTGCGTCGCATCGCGCCGCTCACATGCAATGTAGACGGTGTTACTTAATGAAATGTAACCAGAACCTTAGCCAGGGGGTCTGTAAAATAATTTGTCATTAAAATTGTGCTGCAATGTTATGTAAAAGAGCCTATTACATAAAGGGGCCACCTGACAAGATTGTGAAATTGATAAAATACAGTGGCAATTCACTGACTTCTTTAAAATAACATGATTTCCAACTGTACAAATTTTAAGCACAAACAAAATAACAAAATAACTTTTGTAATTATAAGGGCTGGACACCTTTAAGGAGTCCCTGGCCCCAAATCACAATCCAGTTCAATAAGTTTATAGTTAAATAAGCAGTACAGTATATCGTCGCTGTCGGGCAGAAACCTCCTATGTCCAAATTTGGTCAATTTCATATTTTTTCACAAATCGATGCTATTGGTCAGTCCCCATGTGGGTCTGTTATTTTTACAAATTATTAACCAATCTAAAGTGTTGAAAATAGCTTGAGAGCAAATCTCTTAACTCCATTGGACACTTCAACTGTCTGAGAAGTCTCGTAACTCTACCTCTTCTTCACTCTGCGGGAGTTTCTCGGCATTACGTCTTCTGATTGAAAGTTTTTTAGACAATAACAAGTGAAAATAGTTAGGTTAGATACATTTGAGTAGGCCTGTTTTGTTAAAAATCGATAGCTGTAATGCTTCGGTGCAGAAGGAAGTCCGTGAGCCACGTAGGTAATTTTGCGAGCAGATTCGGTTAATTTCCGCCTATTAGACAGCCTAGTCAGCTCATCGTTTTTTGTATTACATCACTTATAGTTCTTAATCCTTTAAAATAGAGTTTATGAAGATGTATGTAACCAGAGTCATTAGCTTTGGTTAACTATTGAAGCCTTTTCTCTTGTCAAGAGGCTCAACGCGACCGCCGACTTTATTTGCGTGCAGATTAATTTCTGCCTATATTAGACAACCTGTTTAACGTTTTATTTTGGTATTGCATCACTCATAGCTCTAACGTTTAAAATAGAGTTTAGGAAGATGTATGTAACCACAATCATTAGCTTTCATTAGCTCTTAAAGCCTCGTCTCTTGTCAAAAGGCTCAACGCGACCGCAGATTTTGATGAACACTGCTGGCAGCAGCGACATCTGTGTCCGTACCATTCTTATCAATGACAGTGTAATCTCGTATCTCCCTGCTCCCAAGTCATAAACCTTGTATCTCCAATTAAACATGGTTTTGGGGAAATGTTGTGTTAATGTTGGTACACAACAGTATATTATAGCAATATAAGGTATAATACCAACTTTAACGATACAATGTTTAATAACTCAAAAATATGCCGTTTTTTTAATTTCCTGAAAAATAATGGTATTGGAGATGCGAGGATTCCGCCCGACAGCGACGATATATTTAATAATGTGAAAGTGCTGACCTGTAGAGTTGTTGCTGTTCTCTCTCAATGCCTGCAGATAAAGTTCAGTCACATGACTCATTTCATCACAGTATCTGTGGAGTCTGTCCAGCTTCTGTAATGTCTTTACTGGGGTCAGGGGGTTTTTCACCTTGAACAGAAACATTAAAAAGTATTATATAGATGACAAGAATAGCTGCTGATGCATGCTACACATGAGTAATATTGACATTACATACTATAAGACAAACTACACCCCAAAATGTGACGTGCAACATTTCAATTTTAAATAAAAAAAACATTGACATTAAGGTTAAATTACAGAAATAATGAGGGAACGTCTTTCCTTATATTTCCACATCTTTGGAAAGATGTTCATCTTTCTAAAAACATTTTATGTCAACTAATAACCTGCATTTACACCCTCACCGTTTCTGTGCCTAAACGATAATATCTTATGGGTCCCACATAGCCACGAATCCCTGGCATGTAGATGCATCCACCAAACACAAAATATCCGGATGTGTCATCATATTGAACTGGCTCATGGAAACTATTAAAAAAGCATAAAGTTACAACACATACTTATTTACATCTGGTTCTACAATGCAAACAAAGTATTAATAAATATAGTAAGCTTTGCACTGTACATCAGTGTTGGGTAATTTACTCTGAAAAAGTAATTAATTACTAGTTACTAATTACATATTCAATAGTGTAATTAGATTACTGTACAAATAACTCTCTCCAAAAAGTATTTTAATTACTACTACTTAATTACTAAATAACTACATAATTATTCTTATTAACTGACCAAATGTATACAAATGTAAGAAGGATACATTTTAAAGTTAGACTTTTAATTTTGATGTCGTTTCCACTATTGAATATATTACACAGTATTTCAGTTCAATTACATCAGAAGTAACTGTAATTAAATTACAGAAAAATAAGAGTAATCCCATACTTTGCTTTTTCAAGGGAAAAGTAGTTAATTTACAGTAACTAATTACTTAGTGACTTACACCCAACACTGCTGTACATGAAATGTTTCTCATGTAGATGTCTTACTCGTATATATGAGTGGCCATCTGGGTTTTTCCTGTAGGTGTAACGTTTGTAATTGTGAGTTTTGTCTGAAAAGAGACAAAAATGTAAAACAATTATTCATTACATCATGAATTCACTAAGTATGTTTTTATTGTCACTCAAATAAGAAATGCAAATCACGTAACCAAAAATAAAAACTAAGTTTGACACATGGTTATGATGGTTGAGGTACCTTTGACTCCTGAAAGGAGATGTCCAGACAGATCCAGGTGCGGAGAGGTAGAGTTGTGTGTGCTGTAAAGGCTTGTTCCTTTCCGGTCACCATTCGCACCTGCATCACTATGTTACCTGAGCAAAAAGAAAGCCAGACACAATACTTTCATCATACATGAGGTTTGTTTTTAATATGAGCAACAGCCACATCAATGTCTTACGGGTAACTTTAACTGAAATACACTTGAAGTCCTTAAAGATCATATTAAAATGGTTTTAACACTTATATTTAATACTTTTCAAGTGCATTTCATGTATAGATTACATTGGTCTACCCTTGTTCCAGACTAAGACTTTCTTTCTAAATATGAACATTTCAACATTTACTTTGTACAATTATAAGCTGGCATTGACATCAAAGTATCATGAAAGCAATTCAAAAGCTGTGCTTTTTGACTCCTGCAATGACTTCACACACACAGGAATGTGATCTGACAAGATTACCTTTGTTAGACAGCATGACAAGTGGGGTTCCATATTTTCTTTGCTTATTAACATGCTTGACAATCCCACACAGTGACTGACCACACCAGCTCAGCAGGTACAACCACACTGACAGAGTCACACTGCAGTCGTGAAAGATTATCCACACATGACCATCACATTTCTTTCTTTCAATAATGAAATAAAATATAACTGTTTACAATTGTTATTAGTTTAAAACAGTTTATTTATTAGTAAAAATCTATTACTAAAATGTATTAGTTGTTATATAAAGGTCCAGTGTATGAAATCTAGCGGCATGAGGTTGCAAATTGCAACCAAAGGCTCAGTCCACCCCTTTCTTTCAAACTACGGAGGCTGAGAGAGGATTAAGATGTCGTTGTGTTTTCTCTTCTTTGCCAAAGGAGATAACGTATTTATGAAACGCGCAGTATGTCCGTTTAGGGCTACTGTAGAAACAACATGGTGAATTCCATGCATGGGGACCCGTGGTGTATGTAGATAGAAATAGCTCTTTCTAAGTTAATAAAAACATAACGCTTCATTATGTTAGGTCCTAACACCTCTGAAGACATAGTTATGTATATTTCGTTTCTGTAAAAAGATCCTCCAAAAAATTACACACTGGACCTTTAAGCTAATGTACAATTAATATTTAATATGTACTTGAGAGTGAGTTTGACCTGGGTTGTTTGAGAGTGAGTATGCGTCTCATCTCCAGATCTCTGTTCTTGAAGGGTGAGAATGTATGTATGATGCCATAATTCTCACCAGTACTTGCAAATGGAAAAGTAAGAAGATCAACAGAATCTAAAACGGCACAAATGAACAAATTAAACATACAGAATATCTCATATATTATTGAACTGGATATATATATATATATATATATATATATACAGTATGTTATTATAGTTTTAATAAAATGTTATCGTAGTATTACATTATTATTTAATTATATATACTGTATATTTTTAGTTTTGTTCTCAAAATAGTTCCCTACTTCATCCACTTCATTGTGTTCCACTAAAATGGCATAAGGGTTTGTAATGACATGACAAAATAATTGACTTTTTATTTTGGGTGAACTATTCAATCAAACCTGTTAGTTATCAGTTATATTTCTACCTGATTCATGTGGACATTTTTTGACAGCATCTTTACTGATCTGCCACATCAGCCAGGCCACCCATGAGACGGATTGCGTCTGTGGACGTGCTGGACGTTCAGAGGCTGGTAGTGTCCTCAAAAACATCAAAGTCATCAATAGAGACTGGTTATATCCCTCACCAATGTCCTTTTTACCCAGATGAACCAACCAGGACCTCAGCATCACATCATGTGCCTCCAGTGTTCGCCTCATGAAAAAGTCTCTCTGGTACAAAACAGCAGGAGGGAACACCAGAAGAACCTTTCTGGATCTGGGTTGTCCAAACCGCTTATGGTTAGTCCACGTCCTTCTGTAGACAATCACTTCGGTCCTTGTTGGGGTGGAAAGAACAATTTCGACCCCGATTTTACAGGCGGCAGAGCACTTATACTGCACTTGTACAATACATCTGTCCATCACCCTGTCAGGAACATGTCCAAACTGCACAAAGTCTTCATGGTGAGATCTATCAGTCGCATGTTCCTCACACCAAACCTTCAGAGCGACAGAGATAATATATACATCAGTACGATACTATACCATGGTGTTCTCTTTCAAATAATATTTGCAATAACACCATCCCTGAAAAAACGGAAACTATCACTAAATTCTATGGCATGTTATGCTTAAAATGGCAATTGCATTGTTTTTTGGTGGAACCATAATGGTCTCCGTTGGTCTCTACTTGTGTTTGGTTATGGTGGGATGTTATCTGACCGATGGGAACCAACAGAACACCATTAAAATACTAGAATAAGACCCAAAACACACTACTAGATCCTACTAGAATAAGACCCAAAACTACATAAAGACATTTTGTTAGCCAATGGTTCATAATGGTATTGCAATGAAGGCCAATTTAACTTTGTATTAAATACATTAGATTTTTTAATCAGGGATATATCTTAATACCATGTAGTTTATATTTTATAGTTTTATATATATTTTCCTAATTTCTATATTCTTTTTTACTAATGTCACTATAGTGCTTAAATGTGTTTTCTGAAAAACGAAAATTGTACAAATTAAAGCACTGAAATCATCTGCATTGGAATTAATATGGTTTATGGTACGTATATGGTACAAAACTGTCACTACGATGAAACCTACTTTCCGTTCGTGTACCTTCAGGCAAATAATGACTTGACTATGACTATGGACCACAAATACGGTGATATGACATAAATACGATTAAAGCTGTAGTTGAATGTAATGCAGCCGTACGTAAACAGCGTCAAAGTGGAAATAAAACTCTCTTACCGATGCGAGTGTGACAGCACACATTAAATTCCACACAACTTTCATTTTAACATCTGATTAAATGAACTCGAATAAACGCGGTGAAGACGCCAGCGTTTACAAATCAAAACCAACATGAGCATTACGCCGAAGATTGAATAACTCGCTCTGCGTTACGGCATGTTTTCACTCGAGTTTTGCGCTCTTCCGTGTATGAGAACAACAGGTGTGTGCACTGTGCGTTTAGGCTATGCCTCATTTACTCTACTACAGACTCAATGCACCCAGATGCTGCGTTCCAGTCGCGTCGCGTCGCGTCGCTACCTGGTAGCAGCACAACCTTTTCTTTTAAAGCTGGAGTTGCCCTGCTACGCTGCTTGCTGGTTATATCTGGTTTTGGATAATGTATGTAAAATTAAATGGCTTTGGTTAATTTAAGCTGAAGTACCATCCCTGCTGAAAAAACATGTTTTCAAATATTTTTAATAGTTAGGACAATCATATTGGTTTCAATGGGAACTAAAATTATCTCTGTCGTTTCTGCGTGTAATGTGTTGGGCTCTATTGTTATCTGTAGGGTGGAAACCAATATAACAAATGAAATCGTACTGGAATAAGGCCCAAAACACACTACATAAAGAAATTTTGTAAAAAATTATTAGTGGAAACCATTAGAATTGTAATGTTTTGCACAGGAGGTATAAACTATTTGTAACAAGACACAACTGCATGTACAATGATTCAAAATGAAATTTAAGAGTGATACGCTTAGGTTAAAAGACTTAGTTTGGCATTTTTATGCGTCGTTGGTTGGGTTAATCACGGAGTAGTGCTGATAAAAGAGTGCCACTCCAACTTCAGAAAACATTTACTGCTTTACTGAGCTAAAATCTCTTATGGGCAGATTCATGACTGAAGCAGACAACAAGAGAACTGGACGTTTTAGTTTTTACCTGAAGTGCTGATACAACCATTGTTTGGATTTTTATACTTTTTGAAAAAAGAAATCGTGCTCACACAGAAGAGAAGAAACACTTTGTGAAGTAATCAAAGGAAGACCTGATTAAGGACCTGTATTCAAACGCTTGGTTCTGTGGCTTCTTGGAAGATAAATAAAAAAGTTGCAACCAATGCCATAAAAAGTTGGATCGACAAACACGGATTAAAATGACTTGCGGTATCATTACAGTATGAATGCAAAGGGACAAAGCCAAAAGTTAACGTCTTAAGAGTAAAAGGTCTGTAGGCTTGAGATTTTGTATGACATGTTTTTAAAGTTCACGTTACACTGTACAATAATTGACAGAGTTATCATTTACTGTATATCTCCACAATAATCTATGGCTTTACAAGATGTATGCGGCTTGCAGGAACCCCCTCTGTTTCCTCAATGGACTGCTCCACTCTCACACTCCTTTATGCCCGAAAATACCTCTCATCTTAATGGAGGAGGGATTCATGGAGAGGATTGTTCTTCATGGATGCCTAGGGGGGGCGGTGTGAGTCCCCTAGAGTTTTACATGCCTGTTGCTGAGTACCTCACAGAGAGTCCTTTAAGATTTGGCCAAACCAGCCTCAGTTCATCCTCCACGAATCTACTGACTGTTGACCATCTACGCCCCTCATTACCATCCGTCTCTCTTCCTACACCCGCACCCTGCTCAATCTATCCGGCCGTCCCTTTGCCATTCATTCTCTCTCACGGCACTACCACTTTGGGATTTACGTTTCAGGGGGGTGTGATTGCTGCAGCAGACACTCGCTCCAGCTGTAAGGGTCTGGTGGCCTGCCCTTCGTCCCCGAAGGTCCTACCCATCCATTCTCACCTGGTGGGTACCACATCTGGGACCTCGGCCGACTGTGCCCTCTGGAAGCGCATCCTGGCACGAGAGCTCAGGCTGTATCAGCTTCGACACCGCAGGAGGCTGTCAACAGGGGGCGCTGCCAAACTGCTGTCCCACATGTTGCACCCGTTTAAAGGCACAGAGCTGTGCGTCGCTGCTACCCTGTGTGGATGGGATGGGGATGGAGAAACCGGTGAAGATGAGGTCACAGTCACAGAGAGATATGCAAATCCTCAGGCTACTGTGAAGAGGAACACAAACACTCAAAGAGTAGCAAGAAATTCAAGAAGCCAATCAGAAATAAGCTCTGAAGCAACAACTCAACCAATCACAGGTGATGATAAAAATGCTCGGTCAGTTGCTTCAAGGGCCGCGACTAAAACTCAACCTGTTACCACACCAGAGAGCTCTTCAAGTGTAGTCCTTTCGAGAGTGTCTGGCCCACGTGTTGTTTACGTGTGCAGTGATGGGCTGCGTTTGCAGGGAGAGCTGTTCTCTGTGGGATCTGGATCACCTTATGCATACTCAATCCTCGACAGCAGTGTTTACTGGGGTATGAGTGTAGAAGAGGCAACACTAGTCGCTAGAGAGGCTGTATACCGTGCCACACACATGGATGCATACTCAGGCAATAACGTCGATCTCTATCATGTCACGGCCAAAGGATGGAGGCGCAGACAGAGGGAAGATCTGAAAGAGGAATATTACATAGAGAAAGAGAGGGAGAGAAAGAGGGTAGAAGAGATGAAGACAGATGAAACTGTGATGGTTAAATGAATTTGTTTTGAAAAGATTGTACATTTGTCACCTATTACTCAGTTATTTTGAAAAAAAAAAGTAATGTATAAAACTACTTTTGCAGCATCAGTTCTGCCCAAGTAACTTGGTTACTTTTCAGCCTGCGACTCCCAAAATAACAGTGCCCGGGACTCGAGACCTCCACTATCCTCGGAGGTGGGTAAAGTATACACACACAACTGCGCATGTGCACTTATTAGGTCTATCCAAACATGTGCATGATGACAACACAATAACATAATATATGACTTATATAGTTAGTTTATAGTCAGGCTATTTACTCATTACTTTACTTGTTATACATAAACCATGAACTACTACAGATGGTCAAATTTCATCAAACTGATTTGAGTGCTGATGGATACCTGAGGATTATGGCCTTTCTGACTGCAGCGCTTCTCTGCCCTCCTCAGCTAGCCTCCCTTGCGTTGTCTTTGGTCGATATTAACCAACGTTTCATTTCGACAAATAAAAATATCCTTAACTTAGACCCTGAAAAATAATCTGTGTGCACATATGGGAATGGTTAACGTGGTGCTGTAAATTGAATTGCTGCACCTAACCTAATGCGGTTGCTAATGTGATGTAATCACCTCAGGGGTCACGATGGAGGGGGAGGAAATTCCAAAGGCTGATGGCTTTTTATTTGCATGGTTTTATTTTTAACTTAACTGATACTTTTATTTTTTGTTACACTTATTGATGAAATACGCTATTCCTAATAAAAAAAGGGAAATCATCTTGTGACCCCCCTCGGTGGGTCTCGACCCCTACTTTGGGAACCCCTGAGTTAACCAACTAAAATATGTTAAAATACACAAATAAAAGTAGTTGGATTGGATATTGAAGGAAAGCAGCAAATTGTCAAACCTAGGGAACTCCTTCAATTAACCAGATTGTGTGAATTCTGTCAAAAATCTCATGCTAATATATTTCTGGTTAATGTTAATTCATTATATTGTTTTGTGCTGTACATTGCTGTAGATTTCTTATCCATATTTACTAAACAGTAATAAATGCTGTAATAAAAAGAATAGCTAGTCTACCTGTTTGATATCAACATTCTTGATGTAACTTGTCACATCATTACATTCATGCCAACAGTCCAGCGCTCTGAAGATTGAACCATGACCTCTACTGGAAGCATACAGAATAGTTTTTTTTAATGTGCAACAACTCTGTACTGAAACTGATTTACTTTATGTGCCAAGCAAATTATTGTTTACAACATATATGATGTACAAGTAAGCTGAGCGTTGTCTCAGTGAACATTAATGGTGCTAATGCCAGTACTGAGTGAAGAAACAAACATCATGAGCTTTCCCATCTTAAAGATTTTTCCATCGTCATTTAGAATTCCAAGATTTTTTATATAATTTAACTTCAATTTTGGTAAGAACACAAGTGTATTAAGTAAGTTTACTCAATAAATTTCATGAAATCTACTACAACACAGAATCATTTTTTACAGTGAATGTTGTAATTCACCTTATTTTCCTATCCTTGCATTTACTACACAGTAAAAACCTTAAAGTTAAATCAATTCTGCTGGGAGTTTGAGTCCAAACTTTTAGAGAGTTAAAATAACACTGAAGCAGAGGAAAAGTTAATGAGATAATTAAGGGGATTAATGAAGTGATGATCATTAATGATGAACACCTGCTGATAACAAACAATCACTGAGGAAAACAGGAACAATAAGAAGTCACCTTGATAGTATTAGTGTTTTCTTTAAAGAAGAAATCAAGGATAAGAGGATAACTAATTACTTTTTGATCAGCTTTAATAGTGTGTTTCTGAAGCACATTTATAACAGCCAAACAAGCTAAATTTTCTTGTCCACTTACTGATTATAAACGATACAGTGGTAACTTTTGCTTGAAACAATTAGACATGAAGAATCGTGGTGCAAACACTGATCACAATAATGGTGATTTTTGTGGGCACAAAAGTGATATTGATTCAGTTCCATTAACATTCAGGACTTGCAACTTGACTTGGACTCGCCTCTCTTGACTTGGGACTTGAAAACAATGACTTGGTCCCACCTCTGGTAATAAACAATTAATGGAAATCACAACAGGAACACTAAAATAACAGTATTATATTGTGCAAATTATAATGTCTTTTACAGTAATAAACTGTTGTTGCAGATTACAGTAGGTATGCTGTAAAATTACAGCTATGTGCTGGCAAATATAGCTGCTAGTTGTTTACTGTAATTTAACAGGGAATTTTTTTACAGTGTAATGTCTGTTGTAAGAAATGTGTCAAATGAGTGGACTGATTTGATGCACAAATGCACTAATGCAGGTGAATCAATTTCTGTAACTATCAGAAAAATTTTTGATCTGATGACTGAATGTGGTAATTCTATTAGAATTATTGACTTATTATGTATGTGTACGTATGCAACTGATTTGTGTGTAATTACAATATCAAGAAATGACCAGACTGATGTTTGTGAGATTATTGAATCACTGGTTGATTACATTCTTGAGAAAAACATTGTGATGTGTATAAAATTCCTACACAGCCTAGATGACGTATGATGTATTTTTCTTTGACTGTTGTGAAATAAAAACTTTCATCACTTAAAACATCTATGTTATTCTTTCGTGGATACTGGTGTAGCAATATGTCTGAAGAACAAATGAAAAACATTTATTACACGCCTTCAAACCCTGGTTCTTTGGGGGGTAAAAAACGTTTAAAAGACGCTGTTTTAAAAGAAACGGGTATTCGTTTAACTGATACAGAAGTATCAGAAGGGCTCTCCGGTCAGGATACTTACACACTACACAAAACAGCTCCTCTAAAATACAAAAGGAATCGGGTTTTTGTCTATGGTGTTGACATGCAGTTCCAGGCTGATCTAGTTGATATGTCAGCGTATGCCAAGGAAAATGACAACAACCTTTTTCTGTTGACATGTATAGATCTGTTTAGTAAATACGCTTGGACACGTGTGTTGAAAAACAAGACCAGTCTAGAAGTTGCTAAAGCTTTTGAATCCATACTCAAAGAGGGGCGCACAGCTGGGGTATTACAGACCGATAAAGGGGCAGAATTCTTTAACAAACACTTTCAAAACATCACAAAAAAGCATAACATTACACATTTCGCAACAGCCTCTGAATTAAAGTCATGTGTTGTTGAACGATTTAACAGAACCTTAAAAGGTATAATGTGGAGGTATTTAACAGCGACAAACTCAAAACGCTATATCGATATACTTCAAGACATAACACATGCGTACAACTCAAGCTATCATATAGGACCATCAAGATGAGGCCGATTGATGTAAACAAGGAAAACGAATCTGTGGTGTTACATAATCTATATGGTGATAGCAGATCTCGCCGTGTCAAACCCTCATAAATTGGTGATATCTTTCGAATTTCTAAAGTTAGCGGACCCTTTACCAAAGGCTATGAGGAAAACTACACGCAAGAATGTTTCACCATAACAACATGTATCCCACGAGACCCCCCTGTCTACAGATTGAGTGATTACGATGGCGATGTTATCGAGGGTGTTTTTTATGAGAAAGAAATGCAAAAAATACTTATAGGTAAAAACAAGACATTTAAAGTTGAAAAAATTCTAGCCAAGAAGAAGAAGGGCCGCAAAACATTATTGCTGGTACAATGGCTCGGATGGCCTGCGAAATTTGCATCATGGATTGATCAAAAAGAATTGGTTGATGTACAGATTCCATAAAATAAAATGATCTGTCTAGAGTGTATACATTTGTGTAAAAACCTACCATGACTGAGGTGGGGTTTTATGTTACGCTCCCCTGCAATGCATCTTCATCTGTTTATCCTGAGAATAAAATATCTAATTTTACAACCCTCTTAGCGAGAACTATAAACCTAAAAGGAGAATGGGAAGTAGGTTTGATCGAATTTGAATATCCGGTGTCATGGTACACATTTAATGAGGAGGATGCAGCATTTATTCTTGACCATGATAGTACAACAACAACATATAGTGATAAACACATCACTGATTACCCTCCTAAAGACAAAGAGATTGATATATTCATTAACAGAGATCCAAAGATATCAAACACACTTTACAGAATAAAGTCTGGCTACTATGATGACATTGTTTTCTTGATCAGGGAGATCAACATACCTGCCATATGGGGTGAGTTTTGATTACGACCACGTTAAAAACAAGGTGTTTCTGAAATGACCTCTGAAGACATCATTGAAATTTTTTGGGAAGCTAGCTATTATTTTAGGATTAAAACAGGGGTTTTCTATAGATACTAGTGACCAGACTGTGATGTATGCACCCCATCAAGCAGACATAAATGGTGGATTCTACACCATGTATATATACACAGATATAATAGAATATCAATCAGTTGGTGATTATCATGTCCCACTATTAAGGTGTGTCGATATCGAAGGTGAGAGTAACAAGGCTAATTGTGTTAGATACGACCGACCGCATTACGTTTCGGTTAATAAATCTTCCATCACCGAGATAAGCATACAAATGAAAGACGATCAAAATCAGGACGTACGTTTCAGTTACGGAAAGGTGTGCGCTAAACTACACTTCAGACCCGTGAAACAGTGTGTTTTTTAAGAAGTCAATTGGAAAATGGTGTATTTCAACAACCATAATGCTGACCCCATGCGCTACGTGGCCTATTACCAGAATCAGGCAGGCAATGGACTCCCCGGTTACACAGGGAGTGGGGTAATGTACGGAGCTGGTTTGGGAGGCCTTTTTCGTGGCCTCTTTAGAATGGCCGTAGCCTTACTAAGACGTGGATTTAGCATAGCCGAGCCTCATCTTAAATCAGCGGCAAAAAATATACTAAGTGATGTTGTTAGTCATTTATTATCGCATTCTTTTAATAACAACAACAACACCCAAGACGAATCGGGGTTAATGGTAATGAGTCGCAAAAGAGTGTCTAGACCACCAGGGGTGCGGAGGAGTGGCCAAACACAGAAGAAAATAAAACGGCATACGAAGAAAACGTCAGTTGTAATACGCAAGCGCAAGGGTACACCAAAGGGTGCTGCAGCAAAAAGACAAAAGAGATCTGTTAAAACAATATTTTAATCATGGCATTACTACACAGCATGTCAGAAGAGTGTTTAAAAACCGAACTGGACCTATTTACAGTACCACTAACTCAAACTGCTATTGAAAAAGATACATATATAGAAGTGCCAGACTCGACCCCTTTGGAATTTTTTATTGCCGGGACTGGTGAGGATTATGTGGATCGAAACAACACATTGTTATTTTTACGTCTCAAAATCACTAATCCCGATGGTACAGATATTGCAGACGGAGCCCCGGTTGGACTTATTAATTACCCAGGAGCAACAATATTTGTTGATGTATTGCTTGGGGATCGTCTTATATCACAGAGCTCTAACACATATCCTTATCGCTGCATAATAGAATGTCTTATCAATTATTGTAAAGATGCACTGGAAACACTTTTCTCTGCTGGACTCTTTTACAAAGACACAGCAGGGCATATGGATGCTCCGGACCCTGCAGGGGGAAATCGTGGTCTGACAAAAAGAGCCGCCTTTACCAACGTCAGAAATGTGGTCGCGAGCTCTTCACACCCGTTGACAGTGATATTTTCTTTCAAGAAAAACGTCTTGGTTACGGATGTAACCTCGGTTCCCTGATGGAGGGAACGAGACGTTGTGTCGAACCGACAGAATGGGGTTTGTCTTGAGAACCTATCATCTTCTGAGTATTTAGAAAAGGCCAATGAAAATTGGCGAATGAAATTTGCATGGCGTGCTAATTCATTCACCTTTGGTCTGAGGAGCCTAAAGCATCCTCCCCCGACCACTGGGGTGGGCGGCCAGTGTTGTGGCATGAGGGACACAACGTCTCGTTCCCTCCATCAGGGAACCGTGGTTACATCCGGAACCAAGACGTTCCCTTTCTGTCGGTCTCTCGACATTGTGTCGAACCGACAGAATGGGGTTCCTATGGAAAACGCCACAGCACTGAGCCGCGTCACAATCTCTGCGGAGCGATGTTGACTGGCCTGGGCGAGTCAGACGAACACGCTAACGTGAAATTATGACCCTCCAGTGGAGAGGAAGGGGGACCCAGAGCTTTACACAAAGTTGGGAAGCCCCTGTCACCGGCCGTCACGGGCGGAGGCCTAGTTCTCAAAATGGCGAGAAGCCGCCCGGCACCGTACGGGCCACTGGGTAAGCATTATTGCCCCCTGGGGGAAAAACGCTGCAGAGGCCACTGCCTACCGTAGGGAGGAATAGTGGAGACACCACATGGTCTCACCATCAGGGGAGAACTCATGGGAGGAATGTGCGGACTGCAGGAGTTAACCACAAGGTGGGAGTCCACCTGGGGAGGTCATGGGTTGCCAAGGTGGGAACCATTCATGAGGATACATCAGACGGAACAGCCCACGGAGGGGGGGTTACCACGTCTGGAGCACTAGGTCCGGTTAGAGCTATGTGGGAGATAACTCAACTTTTCCCCGGCCTAAGGGGGCAGGGCTGCTCTGCCCAGCCTGTCCCCTGGAAGGGTGCTTAGTGATGGATGGAATGCCTGTTCTTTACCCGAGGGGAAAGAAGTGAGGCGGGATCGCCACTGCCACATCCGCAGGCGTATGCCCTACCGGTCCCACATCTTGCCAGGATGCGGGCTGACACCGGTTCCGCGTGTAGGTATTAGAAGCTCACGGAGTTGTTGGGCATAGCCCAACCCGCAGCTCTGCAGATGTCTGCCAGAGAGGCGCCCTGAGCCAGTGCCCATGAGGGGTGTGCCTCATTCCCTACGGGCAGGGTCGAATTGAGATCGGTATGCCCTAACGTGGGCATCCACGATCCAGTGCGCCAGCCTCTGTTTGGAGACAGCCCTCCCTTCTGCTGACCTCCGAAACAGACAAAGAGCTGCTCAGAGCTTCTGGGCTCTGCGTGCGGTCCAAGTAGAGGCGCAGTGCGCGTACTGGACACAACACGGAGAGGTTGGGTCTTCCTCCCCGGTGGGGAGCGCCTATAGGTTCACCACCTGGTCTCTCGGGAGAGTGGTGGGAACCTCGGCGTGAGAATCCCGGCCCCGAGTTCTAGGCAATCTGTGGACACGGAGGGTGCTTGCAGATCCCCTACCCTCTTGGAGGTGAGCGCCATGCGGAAAGCCGTCTTTATCAGGACTGAGAAAGAGCGGCAATCCCGAGAGGCTCGAAGGGGGCGGGGCCTCCTGAGGCCCGCCACCTAGGTCGCAAGAGGGTAAGGAGCGCGGAAGGTGGCCACCCCCTCACGCCCCTTAGGAGCCTAATGACCAGGCCGTGCTGTCCCAGAGGCTACCCAGCACTTGGGTCATGATGAGCGGCCGAAGTGGCTACATACATTCCCAGTGTGGAGGGGGAGAGGTTACTCCCCAGTCTCTCTTGAGGATGGGACAGCTCGTACCCGACCGAGCAACTCCGCGGGTCTTCTCGCCAAGAAGAGCACCAGGACGAGAAGAGGCGTCACCTATGGGCGTATAGCCACCCAGTGGCCGAAGCCCTAGCCTGAGTGACGTCCCAACCAGACCCACCCCCGGTCTGGTTGGGACGTCACTCAGGGTCTCCTCGTCCCGTCCAGACATGGAGACCAGGTTCTGCCTGGGATGCCGTAACATGCCCCTTCCCCTGGGGAAGCAGGTCACCAATGGGGAGCGGCCAGGGGGAGTCGTTGTCAGAGCCTTAGCTCCGAGAACCAAGTCCTGGTTAGGCCAAGGGGCGTAACTAGTACCACTTGATGCTCCTCTTCCCTGGCCTTGCACAGGACCCTGTGCAATGAGGCTCACTGGGGGGAAGCGTACTTCCGCTTGTCCCGCGGCCAGCTGTGCGC
The DNA here is from genome assembly GCF_024868665.1 of Triplophysa rosa. NCBI lineage: Eukaryota > Metazoa > Chordata > Actinopteri > Cypriniformes > Nemacheilidae > Triplophysa > Triplophysa rosa. The sequence continues at coordinate 8,332,399 of NC_079904.1, read as the reverse complement.
AAGGGCATCCGTGCCAAGGGTTGCCTCGGACAGGGAGTACCAAAGCGGACAATGGGTGGAGTCCGGGGAGGCAACAGGACCACCTGTGCCTGGCCGCACCTCTCCCAAATGAGCTGGCTGCATGGGGATGGAGTCGCCACTCCCCGCGAGGCGTCGACTGACGAGAGAGCGCATCGGCTGTCTGGTTCAGGATGCCTGGGATGTGTGTGGCTCGCAGGGAACTGATCACCTGCTGACTCCAGAGGAGGAGGCGTCGGGCGAGTCATGTTTAGCTGCCGTGAGCGAATCCAATGATATACGCCACAGCAGCTGTGCTGTCCGACCGGACCAGCACGTGCCTGCCCTGCACGAGAGGTAGTAGCCTCCTCAAATGCAAGTAGCACAACCAACAACTCTAGGCAGTTGAAATGCCAACGCAGGCGGGGGCCCGTCCACCGCCCCGACACTGCTTGCCCGTTTGCACACGGCACCCCAACCCCAAGAAGGTCATGGAGACCAGGGGGTTAGGGTGTGTCGGCAGAAAGCGTGTGACCATATGCCTGCTGCCGGTGTGCCACGCTCTCCAAGGAACTTGACTCTGTAGCCAGTGTTGGAGCGGTCGTATGTGCATCGACCCGAGGGGGACCAGCCCCGCCGAGGATGCCATGTATCCCAGGAGCCTCTGAAATTGTTTCAGGGGGACCGCTGACTGTCTGAAAGCTTCAGACAGTTCAACACTGATCGGGTGCGCTCTGTAGTCAGTCGCACTGGCTCTGGGAGACCGCGTGGATGCGGGCTTCCTCGTCGCGGGTCTCGCGCCCCCCGCGGGGGGTGAGCAGGGCCGCTCATGAGGACAGAGTCGAGTTCCCTACCGAGAAAGAGGACGCTCTGCACCGGGGAGAGCTTGCTCTTCTCAGTTGACCTGTAGCCCCACCGATCTATGTGCCGGAGCACCAGGTCCCTGTGTGTACACAACAGATCTCGAGAGTGCGCCAAACTGAGCCAGTTGTCGAGATAGTTTAGTACCCGCACACCCTAAGGGGAAGGAGGGCGGCTTCCACGACCTTCGTAAAGACTCGTGGAGACAGGGACAGACCGAAGGGGAGGACCCTGTACTGATATGCCCGTCCCTCGAACACGAACCGTCGGAACGGCCGATGTCGAGGGAGGAACGAGACATGAAGTACGCGTCCTTCAGGTCGATTGCCATGAACCATTCCTGACACCTGACGGATGTCAGGATGCGCTTCTGCGTGATCAACCTGAAAGGCAGCTACTGTGTAGGTGCCTGTTCAGAACACACAGACCCAAGATAGGGAGCAACCCCTGGCCTTTCTTAGGGACAATGAAGTACAGGCTGTAAAACCTGCTGAACATCTCGGCTGGTGAGACGGGCTCGATCACTCCCTTCACCAGAAGGATGGCGGCCTCGGCCCGAAGTACGGGAACATCCTAGCCTCTGACTGAGGTATATCGGATGCTGAACTTGGCGGGCGTGAGGCGACTGGATCGCGTAGCCGAGTCGGATCGTCTTCCCTAGCCAGCCTGACAGTCTGGGAAGCCGGACAGGCTCCCAGAAATGAGACGGGACTACAGTAAAGGCACGATCTTTTTCGTCGTCCCCCCGGGGGGTGGTTCGATGGCTAGCAGTACAGATTCCTGGCCGGGGGAGGTAGCCTCGATCCCCCTGAGGTCTTCCCATGAGGGCCGCTTCGCCGCGGCTGCTGATGGGGCGATGGTCTCCTCTTCGCTGCTCCTCCAGGGGGGCCGCCCCAGAGCTGGAGGGCGTCGAAGAGGACCAGGGCTGCTGGGAAGCAGACAGTTCATGGGACTCGACGGCCGAGGCGGCCGAGTTGCGGCACGGAGGACTGCTTCTTTACTGTCGAGACCCCCCCGGGGGAGGCCGCATGCGGGTCTCGCGCCCCCCTGACGGGTGGGGGGGGGGTGAGCGGGGCTGCCGTGGCTAGACAGTAACACCAACCAGCCCCCCCCTTGCGAGACGGGTGCGTCGAGAAAGCGGACCTTCTCAGCGTTACTCATCTACAAGGATCGGCCAGAGGAGTTTCTCATGGATCACAAGTGTGGACATCGTCCGACCCAGGGCCCGCATGGTCACCTTGGTCGCCCGTAGAGCGAGGTCGGTGGCGGCGCGGAGTTCCTGCATACACGCTGGGTCGGTCTTACCCTCTTGGAGCTCTCTCAACGCCCTGGCCTCAGGAGCCATAGCGTGGAGAGAGGAGGCAGCTTGGTCCGCCGCAATGTAAGCTCTCGACACTAGAGATGCCGAGACACCACATGCCTTGGGCGGGAGTCTAGGTCGAGGCCCCCCCAGTGGCGGCATACTCCACCTGGGGGACAACAACGTATCCTCCAGCTGTCTCAACCTCGAGGGAAGAGAGGGTGACTGAACTTTGTTTGACATGAAACGTGCCGGAAAGGGGCGTTCCTCATGCACTTCCGGTAAACACGGCACTGGGGGCGGGCGTGGCTAGGAGTCGGATGGCAGTACGTCACCCCCCGGTGCTGCAAGAGACATCTCATCATCACACATCGTGTCTGAATACGTGATTGAGGAATAAGATGGCGGACCGTCTCCTGGGGAACGGTCAGACGAGCGAGACGAGGTGCGAACGGTCCGTGAGCCAGTGGCTGGCGGATTATCGCTCACAGTAATCCTCATATCACCCTTGCTGCTTGCCGTAGCGGACGGCAGGGCCGTAGTCCTGCCGCCACGGAACGGGGAGCAAACGAGGTGGTGGCTGAGTCCCGTAGGAACACAGCCACCCGTGACGCAACGTCTGAATCGTCACCGCCCGCAGTGTGGGCAGGACGTATCCACAACGTCTGCCCCAGCGTACTGGAAGCAGGCATTGTGTCCGTCCCCCTCCTCGATGAGTGTGTTGCACCCAATTGAGAAATAAGACGGCGGACCGTCTCCTGGGGAACGGTCAGACGAGCGAGACAAGGTGTGAACGGTCCGTGAGCCTGTGGCTGGCGGATTATCGCTCACAGTAATCCTCATATCACCCTTGCTGCTTGCCGTAGCGGACGGCAGGGCCGTAGTCCTGCCGCCACGGAACGGGGAGCAAACGAGGTGGTGGCTGAGTCCCGTAGGAACACAGCCACCCGTGACGCAACGTCTGAATCGTCACCGCCCGCAGTGTGGGCAGGACGTATCAACAACGTCTGCCCCAGCGTACTGGAAGCAGGCATTGTGTCCGTCCCCCTCCTCGATGAGTGTGTTGCACCCAATTGAGAAATAAGACGGCGGACCGTCTCCTGGGGAACGGTCAGACGAGCGAGACAAGGTGTGAACGGTCCGTGAGCCTGTGGCTGGCGGATTATCGCTCACAGTAATCCTCATATCACCCTCGCTGCTTGCCGTAGCGGACGGCAGGGCCGTAGTCCTGCCGCCACGGAACGGGGAGCAAACGAGGTGGTGGCTGAGTCCCGTGGGAACACAGCCACCTGTGACGCAACGTCTGAATCGTCACCGCCCGCAGTGCGGGCAGGACGTATCCACAACGTCTGCCCCAGCGTACTGGAAGCAGGCATTGTGTCCGTCCCCCTCCTCGATGAGTGTGTTGCACCCATGAGAACAGCGGGACAAGCCACGCTGGAGAAATTTGCTCTTTTAGAAAAGGAAATTTGCTCGAACACCTCCGGAACTGCCGAGACGCCCAGGGGAGAGTCACTGCAGGAAGGGACCGTCCGCTGTCCACGTCGTAGATTCCAGCAGAAAGAATGATCACCAAGATCGTAGAGAAGCTCATCAGATGCGTAGGCTCTGAAGAACAAAAGGTGAATGAATGAGCACGCCGGCTTCCCTCTTATACCCGGACATCCGGGGAGGAGCCCGGCATGCAAATTTCATTCGCCAATTTTCATTGGCCTTTTCTAAATACTCAGAAGATGATAGGTTCTCAAGACAAACCCCATTCTGTCGGTTCGACACAACGTCGAGAGACCGTCAGAAAGGGAACTGATGCTTAATGGAGTGGACATTAAAATTCGGATGACCAGAGGTAAAGATGAATTTTGTTTGATGAGGAGTGACAATGTAGCCTATAAACTAAACATTCTGTCAGCATCGCTATTTGTGAAAAAAGTGTCAGTATCACCAGCTGTGAGGTTGGGACATGCACAAGCACTGCTCTCAACCACCGCCAAGTATCCCATCGACAGAGTATGCCTGAAAAATTATTCCATACCAATTGGATCGAGGGTCTGCACTCAAGAAAACCAATTCTTAGGAACTCTACCAAAATCTATCGTACTAGCGATGGTCGATAATGATGCTTTTGTAGGAGCATATGATAAAAATCCCTTTGCATTTAAAAATTATGATTTAGAATTCTTAGCCGTCTATGTTGATGGGCAACAACACCCTGCGAAACCGCTACAACCTGATTATGAAAGCAGTTTATGAAAGTATTGGCTTCTGGAAGGCATCTTAAAAATCAGGCTCTATCTATTGATAGAGAGGAATTCATACTTGGTCATACATTCTACGCCAGATGAGACGTGCAGTCAGCATATTTCTCTTATCAAGAGTGGAAATATTAGACTGGAAGCACGTTTTAGGCAACCCCTCACCCGGACGATACATTTTTTAATTTATGCAATATATGATAGTTTTATTGAGGTTTCAAATTATCGTCAGATCCTGGTTGATTACTTTTATTAGGTAAAAATGAATACTATACATCTTACGGCTGTCATGGACAAGGTCTCCTGCAATATCCATTTTCTTGGTGTACTGCCATGTGACTATCTACCAAAAGACCCTTTAAAAAGATACCGTTGATGCTTATATTGAACACACATCCTTCTGGACTGCCGGGTCAAGACTGGTTAGCCATCTACATAAATGAAAATGGTGTAGGATGATTTTTTGACAGTTTTGGTAATAAACCAGATTACCACAGCTTTCCGCCAATTATCAAAAACTTTTTAAAACGCAATTCTAAGGCGGTTCAACATTCGACTGTGCAAGTCCAAGATTTTTCTTCAGACACTTGCGGACAGCATTGTGTGTTTTTTCTCTACCACATGGCTAAGGGGTTTGATTATGATTATGTGTTGAGATTGTATAGTGACGATTTTATTAAAAATTATAAAAAGTTGTCAGCTTTTGTGAAAAACCTAAAACAATCTCAATGTAATGACAATGTTTTCAAATGTATTCAATGTGTGCAAACAGGTGAAATGTTTATTTCTGATATGTTTTTCAATAAACACTAAAGAACAGAAAATCAATCTTTTGAGTTTTTTTTTTTTCCATACAAAAATATTAAACAATACAAATAATAACAAATCAACAAAAACAAACAAATCTCAGAGATCAAAAACTTATCCACCGACCCTGGTCAAGAGGGGGTGATTGAAATACATGGCCTTCTGAATAATTTGATTGTGTCGACGGTGTGATCGATTCAATCTCTTTCTTTTTCTATCATGATTAGGTGAGCTGGTTACAGGAGTTGTCAATCTGGTTTTTAAAGAGTTAATTGCACGTCAGACAGAGTGGTTTGGTACCATAGAGTATGGTATATTTAAAATACCAAATGATTCCAGAAACTCGTTCCACCCCAGCGGTCTCCGTTCATCAGCAATCTTTTGTGGAGCCGTGACACCCTTAACTAAATCGTACATGTGTGAACCAGGGATCGTTCTACCTTTAAACACAAACTCGCCTGAAGCAGCCCAGGATGTGACATCTTTAGTTTTAGACATCTTATCTAAAATGTAGCGAACATTTTTCACACTCCTCCTTGGAACATTCTTTAAAATGTCATCCGCAACATTATCTATAGTGTCCTGGACACTCACACTATCTGGCACAGCAGGGTTTTCTTTTTCAATGAGGTCAGGTTGTGGAAGGGTTAATGTTAATGTGTTGGTCTCCCTGTCCCCTTGTTTAGAGAGTGATAAAAATCTCTGCAAAACAGCTGTGCACATCTTAGCCTTTTCATATGTTTCCAGATCAGTCCTGTACAGAATATTTCTTATAGTCATGTCCAAATCATCCTCTACGACCTGTTGAATAGACTCACGGGGTGTGGCAGTCTTGAGCTTATCCAACTGGTTTTGTGACACTAAAAACATCTTTTCAGCATACGCCATCACCAAACTTATTTAGAGGCAATCAAACTGGTTATGAACGGAATTGCCACACTTAAAAGGGGTAACAGAAATCCTCCTTGTTGATTGAATAACCTTGCACACTGAGTTGGGAGACAGACAGACCGGCTGGCAGACCGGTAGGATGGAACCATGTTCTGCCAGGTGGTGTGTGGGGTTAGATAAGCAGTTCATAAAGCCAGAAAACCAGAAGAAAACTAACCTTTGATGACCAAGTCATAAAACACATACATATAAACTTCGTTTGGGATAGCTTGATAAGAAGACAGACCCTAGATTTCATGCTGTGTTGGAAGATAGGACCCCCACTGTCAGGCAGGTGGGATGGGACCAGTTTTTTCCATGTGGGCTCGGATTAGGCAGTTCATAAAGTCAGAAAACCAGAAGAAAACTAACCTTTGATGACCAAGTCATAAAAACACACACAAAGCTAAAAATCGTTTGGGACACGTTGATAAGACAGACCCAAAGTCTCAAACACTTTTTATCATTTGTCAGATAAAAGTCAAATCCAAATCGCTCTTATAGGTAAGATATGCGTATTTGGCATGCTGTCCAGGGGGCGGGCTCCGAGCTCGCCGATTCTTTCCGACCCCGGAACACTCTCCCCCTGATGGGGGCGAGTGCGCCGAGCTCGGAAATGACCCGAACCCAGAGCTCACCCCCCCGGGGTCCTGCTGTGGAAGCGAGTTCGGAGAGATCGGCCGGGGAGGTGGAGGGATGTTGCATTACTGTAGAGAAGGTGCATGTAAGAATTCTGGTCTTATTTATGCGGAGGCTCGCTTGAGCTGATAGGGTGAAAATCGTGATTGCTGGTAGCGAACCAGCCGAGTTTGATTATGAGCTCCGGCTTCACCTGAATTTTGTTAACGAAACTCGTTTGGATAGATGACGTGGTTGCCAATGGTGAACCGGCCGAGTTTGATTATGTGCTCCGGCTTCTCCCGAACTTTGTTAATAAAACATCATTTATGTCCAGAAAACACAGACATTGTTCAGTAAATGTGATTTGTGGCCAATTCAGGGATAGAAACTCAGAAAGGCCTTCTACAAATGAGCAAAACATCCCTACCGTGCACAAAACTGCCATTTAGTGATGGGTCGTTCATGAACGATTCATTCTTTTTGAACGAATCTTTAAAATGACTTGGGAGTAACGAGTGTCTCAGCGAGTGATTCGTTCATTTTGTGTTGACCGCGCATGTGCAACATTGTACCAGAAACAGTAATGAAGTTCGTCTCTCGAGTCATCGGGTCCGAGTCCTTAATTATACCGGAAAGAGAAATGATTAGTTCGTCTCTCGAGTCATCATGTCCGAGTCCTTATAGCCTACCGGAAAGAGAAATGATTAGTTCGTCTCTCGAGTCATCGGGTCGGAGCCCTTTTGTTCTTTTGTCAAATGGTAGCTCCGCAGGCAAACCTGCAGCCTGTACCGGAGTCTTCGAGTCCGAGTCTTTAACGTTACGTGACCACTTCCCGGATCATCAGTCAAATGCATGATGTACGTGTTATATGTTGTATTATAGGAAGAAATATAAAATGATCAAAAGATATGTGCAATAAACATCTTCTCTAAAACGTACCGAGTCTTTAACGTTACGTGACCACTTCCCGGATCATCAGTCAAATGCATGATGTACGTGTTATATGTTGTATTATAGGAAGAAATATTATAAAATGATCAAAAGATATGTGCGATAAACATCTTCTCTAAAACGTACCGTTCTGTTATTTTTTCTGTCAGTATATTCATAAATGTTTCTTGTGGATTTCTGCATGTGTTTTTAATTTATCTTAATAGCTAACTATTTCGCATAAGAACTGTGCTGGCAAAATATAAACAAGCAACACTAGTAAAGTCAGTGTTTATGTCTAATGCATATATTACACAAGTGAGCTCTTATTAAATAATTGCACATTTAAATGATTTCAATAGCCTATTATTATATACTTTGCAAACTGCATGAGACTTTTTAGTAAAAAAACAACAACCTATAAACCTTATTGCATACCTGAGTAACCCAAAATTGTTAATGAATTATAAATACATAACTTTACAGAAATGCTGTCAGGAAATAATTAAATAACTGTTTCTCATAACTCAGGGCTCTAGACTAGGGTTGCACGGTGCACCGGTGCTACGGTAGCATCGCGATGCTAAAGCTTCAAAATACCCGTGATGCCTCTCTATTTTTGAAACGGTAGTATCGTAGTTAATGTTGCATATGCGCATTAATATTTATTTGAACACTTACATCTGCCTTTTTGCGGTGTTCATCTCCAAAATGAATGTGTGTTTTGAATGTCTCGGACGAGTTAATGATTCAAATTGGCGATTTGAACGAGTTGGTTAAATGATTCACTAACTCAGTGGAAAATTGACGCCACCTACTGGCCGTTTTAGTTCTGCATTTAAAGTAAGCCTAATATTTCCCTTTATAAAGACTGCTGTATCAATGAAATTTGTCCAACATTTGAATTAGTTCCTACGTGAAAAATGATCTAGTGTACTTTAGTATTTACTACAGTAAACTACTAAAACTCATAGATACTAGTGTTTTTGAGTCTTATCATAGTAAATATTTAAATATACTACAGTATTTATAGTATTTACAAATGACTAAATGTAAATGTATTTGCTACAATTTATCTAATTACTACAGTTAATACAACAACACATTCTCGTGCAAAGTATAATACAGTTTACTATAGTAAATACAAAATATTTAATCTAAATCTGTGTTTTTTGTATAGATTTGAATTATATGGCACAGCACCGTGATACTACTTGGTATCGAGATACTTCAGCTGGTATAGTATCGTAAGACATGTTTATGGTACCGTGACAACCCTACTCTAGACTAACTTTTTGCACTGGTTGCACTGGTGCGCCTAACTTTTTTTCTTAGGTGCACCAGCACAAAAGTTAGGCGCACCCACATTTTCGACCGCATCGCATTTAACACAAGTTCACTTTTTTTTAAATCGCTGTCAATATAGGCAATATTGACTTGTAAATGATTAACTAACAATCTGGTCAACATAAAGTTCTTTATTTGAAGCACAATTCTACAAGAAAGCAGGGCTCTAGACAAGAAAGCAGGGCTCTAGACTAACACTTGAGAGAGGTGGCACTGGTGCTACCAATTTGATAGCACCAGAGTCGTGGGGTGAGGTAAGAAAAAAGAATCACTAAAACTTCATTAAAATGTGTTTAATACATTAATAAATCAATTAGAAATGAATACAAATCATTGTTTATGATTTAATTATTTTTATTGTATATGCATGGATTAAAGTATATGCGACAGATTTCCGTCAATTGCAGAGTTCCAGCCTGTTTTCATAATGTTAACCCTTGACGCGTGCGATCACAGCGGTGTGATTAGAACATTCGGCGCTTTGGCTGTCACTGAGCCAGAGACAGACTCAATCCTGTCACATATCACAACTGTGCAGTGCTTTCAACCACATGTTTAATTTAGCCTTCAGACATATGCACGTGCCTACAAGCACAAAATACATTTAGAGATTGCATAATACACACTGATGTCTATAGAAGCGGCAATAACAATCTCCTCAAATGTAGTTTGACGGATGTCTTATTCACATCAGACACAGTATCTGCAATGTAAGCAATTGTTAAGATAACTCAATTCTTCTACCAGCTCACCAGGCACTAACGTTTGTGTTTTTAAGAGAAGTGGATGAATTCACGTGATGTAAATACGACAGATCTCAGACCACGGCAGAAACAAACATGGCGGCGCCCGTTTATAGCTCAACTAACGCGATCATTATAAAAGTGTTTAAACAACAAAACACATTCACATGCACATATTTGACAATCGGAATGTCAGATATTTCATGACATAGTTAACAATTTGTGAATTTTTGAGTAAAAAAGAAAAATTGCAATGCATCAGTCATACAACTGCTGTGGCTCTGCGGTGTGTCACGTGATAAGCAGTGCCGCGTCACCATGGACATGTTAAAGTGATAGGCTACCTTCTTAACGGTCGAGCTATAGTCAAACACTGTAACTAGTCAATCATTGTAGCTAATCAAACACTGTAACTAGTCACTGTAGCTAGTCAAACACTGAAACTAGTCATGTAGCTTGTCAAACACTGAAACTAGTCATGTAGCTAGTCAAACACTGAAACTAGTCATGTAGCTTGTCAAACACTGAAACGGGTGTCAGGTGTAGCCAAGCTTCAGGAATATGGTTTCACAGCCAAAAGGCAGAAAAAGTGAAAAGCACTCTGGAGACAAATACAAACATTTTTGGTCTTTAGTGGTCCTTTTATTTTGTTCTTTTTTTCTGTTAATTATTAAGAGTTTCAGAAAACATTGTTTGGTCTTATAAGATAAATACAAAAATGCACTGAAAAGTTATAGATGGTTGATTATTTGTCTAGGTAAGTATAATTTTTTCATACACTGTAAAAAAAGAATGTATTTTAACAGGAAAAAACTTTAATATTTTACTGTAATTTTTTTTAATTTGTATACAAATTTTATTAAAATTACAGACAATTATCTGTTAATTAATAACCCACATATTATTTTACGTGTTAAGACAATAATGTCAAATTACATGTTTTTCTTGTTTTTGTAGAGAAAAAATACTGTAATATTTAAACAGTATTTTTACTGCTTTCTTAAATAACACAAATTTATGTAAAATTATGATAATTTTCTGTAATTAAATTTGTTGTTCATTATATAAAGGTTTATTTCTATACAAATAATTTAACGTTTTTCTTCTGTATTTTTAAGTCAGATCTTAGTTTTTTTATTAGTGTATATGCATATTTTTACATTAAAATTTTTAGCAAACTGTTTAGTTAGGCTACAGTACATTTAAACAATACACAGTCAAAATTACAAAGCTGCACTACTCTTGAGGTTGGAACTTTCATGTTTCCTGAAAGTGATATTACAGCCCCGTTGAAAAAAACAGCATATGCTGGTTAGGTATGTTTTGAAGCATGGTAGCTGGTTTAAGCTGAGGACCAGCCGGTTGCATAAAGCACTTAAGTGTGTCCTTAAGTATACCTTAAGTTTTACTAAAGTTATTCTCCTATTGTCTTCGGTAAAGGGAAATCACCTCTAAAGTGTCATACTTAAGGGAAAAACTTAAGGTGCTTTATGCAACCAGGCCCCGCACATGACCAGCTCAAACCAGCTACCATGCTTCAAAACATACCTAACTATAATGCTGTTTTTTTCAACAGGGAGAGAAAGCACATGGCAGTAAACCTGACATAAGTTGCAATAGTCTAGCCAACAAAAACATGATTAATGATAACCATTAATAAATTCACCTTTTCTCATATCATGAATGGCTATGGCCTAACAACTACAGTCCATACCTTAAACCTGGTTAGCTCAGAGAGAAAAACCTTAAAGACAGGAGAATGGACTGATTTAAAACTGCAGTTAAATAAACATATGAAAACAAACGTAATCAGTATAGAACTTTGGAGAATGTGGCCAGAGGCTTGTTGGACTTTAAAGGCAGTCCTGCATGCTCAAAAATTTGCACAGAGACGTTCTCCAAAATTAAACAGAAGTTTTATTATCAGATGTAAAAAGGTAACAAAGCTTTGGGTTGTGAGACGATCTCCTCACTCCACCACAAGCCAACAACCCAAAATATTCAAAAACACCCATATTTATTATGTATGTGACGTCGATCGTATCTTCTGACTCCTCCTCTGCCTTTTAAGGAGTGCTGCTCCGTTTCCACCAATCACCGTGAAGTCCTTTTTCTTAGTTCCTGTAAAATAACATTTCAAAACGTATATCCTGTGGTCAATCGCCAGTCCTGAGGAATGTTCTCCAGGACAGTTTCTTTTGGGGAGTGGTCTCCTAGAAACAGTTTATTGTGGCCGGACAACATACCAACATTCTTAACATTCTTTTAGTAAAAAGAAAACACTTAATCATCTAATACTTTTAATTATGTAGCGTTGTTTCTTAATCCTATGATTCATTAAAACACATCACAACTCATGATTATACTTAAAACATATGCAGTGGATTGATTCATAACATTTTTATGTGAAAAACACTCTTTGTGTGTGTGTGTGTGTTGATCTAGATAATTTATGGCTCCAACCCCCATTTGCCACAGTAACTATTTTACTGAGTAAGATAGCAAGCACATGACAAAATCACACAGCTTAATGATTTAATGAAAGAAAACACTTATTGATTATATTGATATTTAAATCATACTTTTATCTGAAAAATATTCCCACAGGCTCAACAGATTTGTTCAAATTCAAGAGGATCATTCTAGGACAATAAATCGAGCTGTAAGTTACCATAATGTTAATACATTTAGTAATGATCTTTTCAGGCCTGCAGTATGTCATAAGCATCTTGTTTGCTCTTTTGCTATTTTGTAAAAGTAGTGGCTGCATTTTGTTGATTGTCGTCAGCCCTAATTTTGTATGTAATGGCACTGAAACATTTTATATTTGTGTGCCTGTTTTTAGAAACCACTTCCAAGCACCAACTGTGTGTAAGCATATATGTATTCATTAAACTTGTATCATACATTAGTTAATTTTATTCATATACTGCAATGAAAACATCTGACCAATTAAATATATAGCAACATTCAAACAAAACTAAACACGTTTATTTTCTTTTAAAAACAACCTATCTTAACTATAGCTGTTGTTACGACACATGCTATTGGTAAGCAGGTGTCATTGGTTGACTCCCCGTGCTGCTTTGAGCACGATTGGTTAAACTTACTGTCATTCAGGAAACTAGCTAATTAGAGCTGTTCGCGCCCTTCACTGGTTCATTTTGAACATACGCGATGAAGTGATGTCTGTCAGTTAGTTTCAGTAATATTGATGGTCCAGTTATATGTAAACAGCGCTGGAGACACGAAGTCGTGTGGAAGTTGCAGGCTGCTGGAGAATAATCACACGCATTAACAGCTTTACCAGCGACCAGCAGAAGGTAAAAACTTGTTTTTGTATTTTCGTCTAGTGTGATGCTAATCGCGATTAGCGATATTAGCACTAACTTCAATGCTATAACATTCTACATAATATTGAGCTTAAGTAAACTTCCTCTTCTCACACGTGTTTTTCTTTAAGTACACAGAAATATATGATACGATTTGCCTGGGCAGTACACACACCTGGTAAGTATGTGTAACCTTAGATTTCTTTCTGACTTTCTTTTGCATTCCATTTTAAACACTAATTTCAACAATAACTGTTAATGATAAAACATTTGCTCTCATTTTTTAGATGAAGGGAAGAAAAGCTACCCAGGCACCCAAAATCCATCAGTAGTAAGTGTTTAAACATTCGACCTGAGTATTTGTATTATGTTGTTATTAACAATTGTGTAATATTATGTATATGCTTAATACTGTTATAATGTAACTCTGTAACCGTTTGGGTTACGTATTTCGTGGGTTAAAACATATCAAAATAAGGGACTTTTTATTTTCTAACTCTTACAATAACAATCACTTAAAGTTAAACATTTACATAATTTGTGAAAGAAAAATTGTCCATTCCTTTAAACTGGTGACTTGTTTTGCTGATTTAATGATGGAAGTTATAAGACTTACATTTAAGTTAGCATTGCAACTTGTAACTTGTTTTCTAACAGTATACTCTGTATTCACATTGCCGTAATGTATAATGATGGCAGATTTAGTCCTTTATCTAACGTTACTACATTGCATATTTTTCCACAGACTCATTTACTTTTTTGTGGTATGTTTTTACTTATGGGATGATTTACTTATTCTGACAGTTTCAGTCAGAATACTATCAAAACTTCCTCCAATATCTATTTGTGACCCTGTGTAAATGTTTTCAACACCACTTGAAACGGTTTTGTATTTCTCTAGGATTAAAAGTTTGTTTTATAAGAATTTGATGAATGTATTGTATGGGGATGTACTTATTATTTACTTTATTATATTCAACCATTTGTTTAAAGCGTATACTGTAATTCTGTACTGTAAAGAAGTTAATCATTGTGTATTTCGAGTGTACTTTTACAAATTATGGTGATTGTGTTCATATGATTAATATGTTTACCTAAATAAAATGTTATTCTACAATGCTAAACATGTGTTTTTCATTTTATTGGCAGTATCTGACTAGTAATTCATGGCCAATATCTGTAAAGTTACAGACCATTAAGTGCATTTACTGTATTAAAAGTATTTGACTGAAAAAATTCAGGAAAGAAACTGTAAAATAACAGTGTTTTTCTGCAGAACATGAGTACTTTCACATAGTTTAAGGAGGTTTATCATTATAATTCAGAAAAAAGCATAAAATAACAGTATTTTTATGTAAAACCTTATGTGCAGTCACTTTATTGAAGGTGTTTGATCATAATAATTAAGGAAAAGTCTGTGAAATAACTGTTTCCCTGTAAAACATTTAAAGAAAAATTACGTAAATGTAATGTTTTTCCCCATTATTTGATTTACGGAGTTTCATCTTAATTTTATGGTTTTTGTTTGGCAGCCGCTGCTGCCAGTGATTTGACCGTTTTTTTACGATATTTTTTTTACAGTGTAGATTAAAAATAGCTTTTAAAATACGCAAACTGGCAATACTATGTAAAGTGGTTCAAAACATCTCCCTTTAAAATGCTATTGGTTTCGACTGCTTAGATAAAGTGTCTGTTAAAGGAATATGACTTGGCCTGAAAAAAAGAAGATTTTTTTTCACTTTAATCAATGTATATGTAAACTCTCTTTCAACTCTTTACCATATGTAAAGCTATTTTCTTCCTTTATTTGTTGTGAACGACTCCTATAAGAGAACACAATTCGTTTAATATCAGTGAGTGTTTTTGGGCCCGTCCTTTGTTGTTTGATGAACATTATACATAGAGATCTTTATTATGATGCTGCCCCTTTAAGAGCTCGCGCAATATACTGGAACACGTGTTTTGTTTCCCAACTGTTTGGTCACGAAACAAACTGAATACCTTTACAATGTTTCTTGTTAATATGGGAATTTTTAGGTTATTTTGTGTTAATATGTCCGTTTCAGAGTAAGAAGTCGTGAAAGAGAACTGTGTGGAATACTGTTGACCTGCTATCTCTCCCTAAAAAAAGACACCTAAAATGTTCAGTTATTCAACTATATGAAGGGGTGGAGTGGAATGTTAAAGAACTGAGCTGGTAAGTTGGCAACTTATTTAAAATATATTTTAAAATATATACATTCGATCAGATATACATCAGTCTCAAACCTCAAACTATTGTTCTCCTTCCAATAGGCCAAGCCAAACATCTCCAAAGGTCCTGAAATTGATTGGTGACATTATTATCTCAACTCAGCATTGTCCTCATTCAACGTGGACCTGTTTCTGCATTCAGTCATGACGTTTATGGTAAGTAATTCCACACAAACAAGTTTTTCCTAACTTACTGCTGCTGTAGAGTGACACTGGTGGGGCATTTGTTCAATAGGATGTTTGGTTTGTCAGATCTATTATAAAATAGATCTGACAACTAGAACTTACTCTAAAATGCTTGATATGCTCTTGCTCTAATGATGTTTAAACTTACTGTATTCCCCAGACAGAGAGTGAGAGAGAGAGAGACTGACAACACTCATAGACGAGAGAGGGGCATGTAAAGTATGGACTGAAGAGAGCCAACAACTACCACGTTCACCTTGCCACTGCACATGCAACAAAAGTCCTGTGAGTAATGGCCAATAACTCTAATTTATTATGTATTATACCACCGGGCTGTGAAATGCTTGATTCTGATTGGCTGACGAAGGTTCTACAGGTGTGCATTATTTTTCAGTCAAACGCACACCTATGAAGTAGTTCCAGATCTGTCGACCGAATTACAGTTCGATATCACTGCGCCAAGTTTTAACCGTTATAACGGATTTATACTGTAGCTTAGTCCACCACAAACAACATGGAAGACGATTTAAATTTTCCAGAAATAACTTTTAATATTTATGGAAAGTACGAAAATTTCGACAATTGGGCGAAAGCTGAACTTGACAGTACAGAAGATGAAAAAAAAAGAAAGCGAACATCAAAGGAAGCCAGCATTAGCAAACGTCATAAAACGGTCACTGAAGAACAACTAGACGAGATTGAAGGTGAAAAACACAAAGAAAACACCAAAAAGACAACAGCTTGGGCAGTAAATGTTTTCAACGATTGGCTTAAAACAAAAAATACGTCTGCTGAAGAGGTAGAAAGAGAGGGGCAAACGCTTTAAACAACCACCTGCGAGCTTTCTATGCAACTGTGAGAACTGCGGCTGGCACGGAATACTCTGTATCAAGTTTTCTTGCTTTAAGGGGTGGTCTGAACCGTCATATTTCCACATACAACATCATTGGACAACCGGAATTCAAATCATCCAACGATGTATTCAAGGCCATCCTCAAAAAGTTTCGCAAGGCTGGGAAAGACTCGAGCTCTCATCATAATCCCATCACCACTGCCGAAATAGAGCTCATTCGCAACTCTCCGCATCTGTCACCAGACACAGCAGCCGGGCTAGTTCGAAAAGTCTGGTTCGACATACAACTGAACCTGGCAAGGAGAGGTCTTGAAGGAAATCGAGACTTAACAACGCATTCATTCGTCATGAAAAAAGATGAAGATGGCATTGAATACGTTTGCTTGTCTCATAACGCAGAAACAAAAAATCACAAAAATCCCACTGATCCTAACAAGGACTGCTTCAGAGGATTCATGTTTTCCCCCAGTGCCCAGTCCCGTAGTGTCCCCAGTGCCCACACAAAAATCCCACTGATCCTAACAAGGACTGCTTCAGAGGATTCATGTTTTCCAACCCCAGAAATCCACTTTGCCCTGTTAAAAGTTTTAAAAAGTACATCACAAAGTGCCCACCTGACGCCACGTCCTTCTACCTTCACCCACTGAGAGTCCCACAGGAAGAGCTTGACGGGAGAGAGTGCTGGTACTCCCATGAACCGATGGGTGTGAATTATCTCGGGAACATGCTGCCACGCATTAGCGAGTTAGTCGGCTTACCCAAAAGGTACACAAACCATTCCCTAAGAAGCACCGCAGTTAAAATGCTGTCAGAGGCAGGGCTGGAGAGCAGGCAGATCATGTCTGTCACATGACACAAGTGCGAAACAAGCCTAAGAAGCTACTGGGCACCTTCAGCAAAGGCACGAAAGAAATGGAGCTTGATCATGTCGGATAACGTTTCAGATGACACCAAAAACAAAGCCACAGATCACAGAAGCAACAAACATCACTGATCGGCACCCTGCGTTTGATCTGCCGTTTTCTATGTCCAACTTCACAATTAATGGAAACGTGCAGTTTAACCTTAACAAATAAAACAGAAATAAATAAACAAACTGAAAAGAATAAATAAACAATTGAATAGAAAACAGAACAATTAAATACCACATGAATTTATTTGTAGCCTAAATAAACATTGATTGCCTACATGTTCTGCTTTTTTCACCTCATGCAAAGAAATACTAAATTAATAAATAAACAGATCGAATACATGTTCCGTTTTTTTTACATCATGCTTATAACTATTAAAAAAAAAATAATAATTTATACATTTTGACAAGCCTGCTTCTTCACAGGGTTTTGTCATTACTGCAAACACATGTGCATGCGCGCTCTCGCTCAAAGCCTTTAAAATGACGTCTTGGAATTACCGGCAGCTTCGGATGAGAAAATATAGTCCCCACTCACAGTAGCATTATAAGCGCGGCAAACATAACAAATCTCTTGAAATAAAACACCTGAAAAATTACTTGTAATGTGGTAACCGTGGTATAAGCGGAATAATTGAATCCGGTCCGTTCAATTATCGAAAGTTAATGCACACCCGAGGTGTAACCTCGCATTACCACCTCGGGGTGTGAATTAACTTTCGATAATTGAACGGTCCGTCGTCAATTATTCCTTACTTATATGTATTCCGTGCAAAAGAGACAAGGAAATCGTTTTTTCTGGTAACTCTGGCAAGGACTGATATCTGATTTTAGGATATTATTGCCCCCGCAACAAAGCTTTTTTTTTACACAATTTTTTGGTTTTCAAAGATTTTGCCATAGCAGGCCATCATGGCAAAATGTTACCAGCAGAAACACTGTGTGATTGTTCTCTCTGCTCTCTCTCTGATGCTGGTGTTAGGTCCTGGGATCCTGATCTGCAATAACTCATTCCACCGAACCTGGCGGGATCCTCAATGTTCACATACTGCTCCCTTGCCTCAACAACTACAGGAAGACAGCACCGTGGGAACATCTTGACACCTTGCTTATCTATTAAGGTCACTTTTATGCCGATGGACTTTGGAATTTTGTCTGACTGTGGACTGTGGGAGGAAGTCAGGGCAACCCTGGTAATTCTATTTAAGCACATTCATTTTATTACTCTCAAACATCCTGCTGAGCTGTAAGTATCATACTGAGGACTGATGTATTTTTATTTTATTATTTAAAGAATCATGATTTAATATTTTCATCAATAAAATATTAAATAAAATGTTTACCTTGTATGTAGTTTTTGGTGAGCTAAGTAAGACATTGAGGTTTTACTAAGAACATTATTAATTATATTATTATATTATAACGGACTGTTAATTGTACAGTAAAACACTGTCACATTTCATGGCAAAACCTCAGTTTTTGTGCGCCAGGAATTTATACAGAATAAAGTAGTATTTTATATTAGATACTGTTAATTGTACAGTATAACACTAATATTTCATGGTAAAACCTTTATTTTATGGTTATTCATATGGTACTTTTATGTCATATATTGCAAAATTGTTTCTTTTGATGGAAAAAAAACTTGTTTTAAACGGTAAAATGTGGAATAAAGTGCCAACATTAATCGTAAAATCAACAGTACTAATATCTTAATACCGTAATAGTAGAAAAAGTTCCACTGTATTTATTACAGTGAAATTCTGGCAACCACAGCTGCCATTTTTTTACCGTTGAAACAACAATTTTTTTACCTTAAGTATACGGTGAAACACAGATATATTTAATGGAAAACCTTTATTTATATGATATTTTAAGGGAATTTATACAGAATAAAGTAGTATTTTATATTAAATACTGTTAATTGTACAGTAAAACACTGTTATATTTTTAGGCAAAACCTTCATTTTATATAGTATTTTTATGTCAATTATAAAGCAAAACTATGTTTCTTTTGATTGAAAAAATATGTATTTATACGGTGAAATATGGAATAAAATACCAACATTACCTGTAAAATCAACAGTACAAATATACTTTTACCGTAATAGCAGAAAAACTGGCAACCACAGCTGCCGGTTTTTTACCGTAAAAATAACAAGTTTTATTTTTACAGTAAAACACTGTAATATTCAATAGCAAAATATTTAATTTGTTTTTACCGTAAAAACTGCGTTTTTTTTTTTACAGTGCACCTCAATAACATATTTTCACTGTCAGAATAATTGTGAAGGTAAAGGTTATCTTATGATTGCAAAAACATTTTTTCTTCAAAAATTTTATGTAGACATACTGCAGTATTTATTATTCAATTTTAATGCTACATATTTGTCGATATAAGCTTGTAGTAATGTCGAATATGAGACCTATCAGTCAACACACGAGATTGGCTAACTGTTACCTTACAAAGTTCACACTGATGTAATATGCACAGAGTATCAATATTTTATGTATGAAAAGCATGTTAAATAAGTATAAAAAAGTACTTACCTCAGCACATAGCACTGTTTCATTCCTTCAGCAATCGCATTAGGTCCAGAGGAAAAAACCCCGCTAAATTTTGTCATGTCGCAGCTAGTGGGGCATGTCTTGAAAGTTTGAAACATGAGACCGTTTATGGTTTTCAAAATCAAAGCCGTTTTTTATTCAAAATCAAAGTTTCACTTCGAGCTTCTTTCATAAGATACATTTTTTTATGGGAAAAAAACCATATAAAAATCTCAATGATAATCAGTTAAGAAGAAAAATATTTGATCAGATATAAAATGTATCAGTAATAAAATAAAAATAAAACAAAATAAAAGTTGAAAGGCTTTAAAACTGATTTACAACTAATTTAAAAAAAATAGTAAGTTGACAATTAATTAATTAATTATGTGTGTGTTAGGATATTATGTAGAAGATATTCCGTTACCCAGATACTTACCCACATTCAATGTGGCACAGAGGTCCTGTACAATACCATTCTCCCCTTCCCTCTGTTTATTAGGGGAATTTTCTGAGCTTATCTTTCCATCACACTACTTAAAATCAGTCTCTATAGCTTTAATCCTTGGTAAAAAATATTCTTAATAACAGGAAAACTAAACAATTATGAAATATTAATTGTTGAAAAAAAAATATTTGAAAACATGGTCAATTCTTTTAACTTTCTTTAAGGTTGGGAATGTAAAATCTTGAATATTGATTATGGTAGTTATGTTCATAAAAACCCAGCTTTATTATTTGTCTTTTGTAAATATGAATTTAAATCTGAATGTTTAATATAATATTGATGCTTGTTAATATGGGGAAAAAAATAGCTCTCATGTTTAGAATTAGTAATACTATATACAAGCTAGAACTATCTAAAGCAAGTCTTCAGTCAGCTAACATTACATTACTTGTGAATTTAAATGTTAGGTAATCGGGATCTTTTTATTTTTTATTTCTTTCTTCTATGGATTGTCTTCTATTTATTTCTCACTAAAGTAAAAAACATTTGAGATTAAGTGCCACTTGCTAAATCATTTTATTACAAAGTAAAACAAATTTGCTGCATTGTTAAAAGGTAACCCATTCTGAAAAAGTCTATTTACCCTACCTGTGCCCAAGTCTCTGATCTGTCCACCCCAACACTCAACCTTAACTGGCCCGAGTCAGTATGGCCATATCTCACCCAAAATGATGGCAGCAGTTGAGAACCATAGTCAGGCCAAATGTGGCAAAAGTGCCATTTCTCAGCCCGAATTGGGCCACATCCGCCCAACCAAAGCCAAGCCGAATCAGGCAACCATTGCTGGGCCAGAGCTGACTTACTTTTGGTGAGCCGCTGCCAGAACACAGCCGAGTGCGCCAACACTCGGCCGGAACTGGCCCGACTGCACTGGCTACCTGGGAACCTTCGCTTGTGGCCATACCACCCTGAGCACGCCCGATAACAAGACAAGTTGGAGGATTTTTACAATGTTTTTACCGATGACGTGTGTAATATATTTGAAGATTTTAACTGGAAGAGGCCGGACGATCATGGTTGATTTTAATGATGTTTTAACTAATGTGAAAGAAGCTTTGTTACGAATCGAGAATGAATTTTAACATACAGTTGCGTAGGAATATTTTACTCTGATTATTTAAAGAAAGTTTTATGATTTTAATATTGTGTTTGTGTAAAGGCTTTTAAAAGAAATCTTTTATTTTATTTTAGATTATCTTTTATTAAGTACTTTTAACTGTTTTTACATGTATTATTAAAAATGTATGGAGGCCTGTAAATGTTTAAAATTTCTGTAAAAACTCGTTGATTATATTAATTAAAAAAAAAGCACGCCCGATCTCGGAAGCTAAGCAGGGTCGGGCCTGGTTAGTACTTGGATGGGAGACTGCCTGGGAATACCTGGTGCTGTAAGCTTTTGGTCTGGGCTTTCCTTCCATTTTCAACTGCCTCGTACTCTTTTGATCGGGGGTCATGCTATCCGTCCGGCGCATGGCCTTTCTCTGCTCTATGTGTGCCAAAAGGGCAGCTCAGCCTGGTCCTTCCTCAGTGCTCCACCGGGGTGCGGCCGGGGGCTCTATTTCTTTCAGGAATAAACGAAGCAGGTGACTTTGCCATGTTACAAAGAAAGTGTGTGCCGGTCTCTAATTCGAGTGTAGAACAGTTAGTTGCTTAGTTTGCCCTTTACGCTTGGTCTACTGCATGCCAGTTTGAAGGAGCAGCTAGCAAGGCAGCGCAAACTAGGCCGAAGAGGCCGTTGATGATTTCAAGAAGGGGTTTGCTGTTAATTAAGGCCAATGCCATGCCGCACACGTGCTACGCTCAAAAAAATGATTTTTAATCGTTGTTTGTTTTACTTAATCAATATAGTTTGAGAGAACACATTTGTATTGGTTTCTTGTTTAAGTACAATTTCAATGTGTAATAGTGACAGAAATAGGCAACTCTTTGACATAACTTAGTCCATTTGTGTTGCGACAACATGAATCATTTTCATTGACTAACTGAAACTACACAGCGGATTGACTTCCCAGCATGCTTTGCTCTCATGACTGGATTTAGATTTTAAAATGGTTAAAGTGCTATTGTATCTGTGTTTTTTTTTTTTGCAGATAAGGAGACTTGTTAGTGTTCACTGTTCTGTAATGTTAAAATTCAGAAGATTTTCCGTTGTCTGCGATGGGGTTACCGTAGAGGTGAAGAGTAAAGGTTATACTCAGGTTGGGGACGAGCACAATTGTTCGTGTTTACTCAGTGAGTAAATACTCTGCAAATACGATAAACCCTCTTGTTCTCCTTGTTAGCACTATACCTTACATGTGGTAAAAACATGTTAATTAATTTTTTTAGAGGTTTCACACTGAAGCGCTCACGTGTATATGGCTTAACACAAAAAATACATTCTTATGAAATTAAATAAAATAAGTAGACGAATTTAAGATTTAGATGTCTGCACAATTCACCCAGTTTAAGTTCAGATAAAACAATGAAATTGTGTGGAAATGGGTGTCATAATAAAATTAAGTTAATCCAACAATTTATTTATTTGAGTGTACGGAATAGCTTGTAAAAATTGAACTATTTGTTTATTTACTTATTTATGGAATTACTTACTTACTGAATTAAAAAAAATGTTTTATCCCCGCTGTGGAAGAGTGGGTGTTCATAACCACTTACGTTGGCCTAAACCTCTTTGGTTGCATTCGTTTTAAGCCATGACAAACCTTGGTCCTTGACAACGGCCAGCCTACATTTTGAAAACATGTTCGATTATAATAGGTGTCCTACGTGTATCTTATTCTTTAGCTCTAGTGCGATAACTCCAGCAAGTTTTTGTTCCATGTCTCCTCTCTCATTCACTCGCCTTTTTTTTCCGTTACTTGTTTTACCGGTATCAGAAACGGACCGTGTAGATATAACAGAGACGCAGCAAGAAGGGTGCACTGTAAAAGACATTTACAGCTCACTCTTGATTGTTACAAAAAAACACGGATCGTAAAGGACACGCAAAAATGTGAAGATACGGAAACATGCGAAAAATTAAAAGAATTGCAAACGACTTGCAAGTGAGATTCTTTTTTTCAAGACTCCGTCTTTTCTTTAGCATAAATGCCACGCAATATAACACAGCAAGAATTTGCAGGTGGCTCTTGCTGAGCGAAGTAAAACTAACAAAAAAAAAGATATAGCGTTGAAAGGCGTACTTCGGACTCGGAAAAATGAATGGCAAGCGTAAAGAATTCGAGACACCGTATGAGTGTAAACGAAAGCTTTATTTGCCGGCGTAGACTAATACTGACTTCGGCATATGGACGGTCGGAATATGTGACGGATGTAATAGGCGAAGCGAACGTAAAAGGAAAGTTTTGTTTGTTTTTCGATATTAAGCCCTTTTCTGAGACAGTCCAAATACGAAACGGAGGCGCGTGAGGTCTGAAGCGGACGGGTCCAGAGAGAGCCGGTGTTGTGTAATATTCAGTTTCCGTGAAAAACTGTTGCAGTGGGCGGGGTTATTGTGAATATTCATAGTTCGTTCCGCGGTGGGCGTGGCCTTTTGAACTGGGCGCAAGCGACTGAAAAGGAGTGTCCTGTCTGCTCTTCCCTAGTTTGGTGAATTATTTCGTTAAGGTAATAAAGGCGATTGCTCATATGCCCCGTTTAGATGTACAACTGTTTATGTTATTCACATAATAGGCTAAAATGCTTTTTGTTTTGCATGTGCTTTTATAAAAACGCTTTCTCGTGGCCATGTGGCAATGTTTTTGCTGTGTAGCTATTTTCATTGACTAACTGAAACAACACAGCGGATTGACTTCCCAGCATGCTTTGCTCTCATGACTGGATTTAGATTTTAAAATGGTTAAAGTGCTATTGTATTCTGTGTTTTTTTTTTGCAGATAAGGAGACTTGTTAGTGTTCACTGTTCTGTAATGTTAATTCAGAAGATTTTCCGTTGTCTGCGATGGGGTTACCTAGGGGAAGAGTAAAGGTTATACTCAGGTTGGGGACGAGCACATTGTTCGTTTTACTCAGTGAGTAAATACTCTGCAAATACGATAAACCCTCTTGTCTCCTTGTTAGCACTATACCTTACATGTGGTAAAAACATGTTAATTAATTTTTTTAAAGGTTTCACACTGAAGCGCTCACGTGTATATGGCTTAACACAAAAAATACATTCTTATGAAATTAAATAAAATAAGTAGACGAATTTAAGATTTAGATGTCTGCACAATTCACCCAGTTTAAGTTCAGATAAAACAATGAAATTGTGTGGAAATGGGTGTCATAATAAAATTAAGTTAATCCAACAATTTATTTATTTGAGTGTACGGAATAGCTTGTAAAAATTGAACTATTTGTTTATTTACTTATTTATGGAATTACTTACTTACTGAATTAAAAAAAATGTTTTATCCCCGCTGTGGAAGAGTGGGTGTTCATAACCACTTACGTTGGCCTAAACCTCTTTGGTTGCATTCGTTTTAAGCCATGACAAACCTTGGTCCTTGACAACGGCCAGCCTACATTTTGAAAACATGTTCGATTATAATAGGTGTCCTACGTGTATCTTATTCTTTAGCTCTAGTGCGATAACTCCAGCAAGTTTTTGTTCCATGTCTCCTCTCTCATTCACTCGCCTTTTTTTTCCGTTACTTGTTTTACCGGTATCAGAAACGGACCGTGTAGATATAACAGAGACGCAGCAAGAAGGGTGCACTGTAAAAGACATTTACAGCTCACTCTTGATTGTTACAAAAAAACACGGATCGTAAAGGACACGCAAAAATGTGAAGATACGGAAACATGCGAAAAATTAAAAGAATTGCAAACGACTTGCAAGTGAGATTCTTTTTTTCAAGACTCCGTCTTTTCTTTAGCATAAATGCCACGCAATATAACACAGCAAGAATTTGCAGGTGGCTCTTGCTGAGCGAAGTAAAACCAACAAAAAAAAAGATATAGCGTTGAAAGGCGTACTTCGGACTCGGAAAAATGAATGGCAAGCGTAAAGAATTCGAGACACCGTATGAGTGTAAACGAAAGCTTTATTTGCAGGCGTAGACTAATACTGACTTCGGCATATGGACGGTCGGAATATGTGACGGATGTAACAGGCGAAGCGAACGTAAAAGGAAAGTTTTGTTTGTTTTTCGACATTAAGCCCTTTCCTGGGACAGTCCAAATACGGCCTAGTTTGCGCTGCCTTGCTAGCTGCTCCTTCAAACTGGCATGCAGTAGACCAAGCGTAAAGGGCAAACTAAGCAACTAACTGTTCTACACTCGAATGAGAGACCGGCACACACTTTCTTTGTAACATG